>NW_009717895.1:28321-31259 GCF_000703405.1 Apaloderma vittatum
GATGGATATGGGCCTTGTTTATTTTTTTGTCTGAGAGAATCATACCAACTGGAGAATTTGGTTCAAGTTGTGTGAAAGGTTTCAGCTAAAATAGTACAAGAAAAAGATTGCAGAATGTTTAAATGATCAGTATGTCCTTTAAAGGTTATCAGTTTATGGAAAAATAAATAAGGTTTCATCTGCAAAATGAAACAAGATGATTTGTTTTCAATTTTCTGTCTCCGTATATTGGAAGGATCTCTCCGTTTTGAATTGATCTCAGTTTAATGTTGTTGTAGATGCTCTAACTTAAAAAATACACATTATTTAAACAGCTCTGCTTCCGAGAGAATAGTTTGCCCAGTGTGCTATCCAGCATGAAAGGACTCAGTATGCCACAGAATTCAGAATACTCTGAAGGAGTAGTTGACCCAATGTGCTACCAAATATGAAAGGACTGGGTATGCCACAGATTTCAGAAGAAGGCTCTGAGATTGCTGCTGGTTAGTCATTGCTCAGCCCTCGTACCATCTCTTGATAGGACCACAGAGATGAGTGGGGACTCATCTCTCTGTAACCATATGTCTATGTCAGTTTTGTGTCTCCTTCATGCTGTTAAAAACACTGAATTTGTGCTAGATATACTGTTCTTCTGAATAGCTGTTAAAACCTGCATTATGTGAAAAAGAATTATGAGCAAAAACTTCTCGGACTTCAAATACAAATGAACAAGGAAATAACCAGGCAACTCGTGGAATAATACTATAAAAGAAACCCTCAGTGCATAAATAATGCCTTTTATGTTTTGAAATTTGCCACACCAATTGGCACTCCAGCAGTATTTACCACACAGGTACTTTACAGTGTAATAAAGAAAATTACCTGATATTCTTCCTGCAAGAAATACATCCTCCAGGAGACGGCACAGATCATTGAAAAGACACCTCACTGAGAGGTAAATCCTACATTGCAACATGCAATCATTCCCTCCAGAAATTTGTTCAAGTATTGCATTTGACAGTATTCCTTTAGGAAGAAGTTGCCCATCAAAAATTGAGAATTTGGATTTATAGTATGATTAATTTTAAATGAAAAAGATCTAGTCATTGTAACATAAAATCATACAATTATTTAGGTTAGAAAGGAGCTCTGGAGAAGATGAAATACAATCCCCTGCTCACAACAGGTCTAATTAATTCCAACTCCGCAGGGACTTATCCATCAGAGTACACTACATAAATGACTTACTTCATCAATGCTATTTGTGGCTCAAAGCCTTGTGTTTGCAACTAGGTAAGACCTACTGATGGAGAACTGAAGGAAGCTCATTTATTCTATTTTTCACAGCCAATTTTCTATGACCATAATATTTGTGTATGATATTTCCTAAGAGCACTTGAGTTATGCCAATATACAGTGAAGAAGTTGTCTACTGTATTGGATTTCATCATGACCTAAACTTTACTTTTGCATCTGAACTACAATTACAGGAAATAGTTTTTGGAATACTGCAGAATTCTGAAAATGTAGTGCAAAAGATTTTATGGATCTTTCAGACCTATTAAGCCTTTTGTTTTGTTCTCAGATTGCAATTTATGCTATTTCTATTTGTTATATTGTTTGGCAGCAAGGATTTTAACAGGCTGGGAAGACTGGCCTAGAGGCATTCTCAGAGCTTGTTCGTCACTACTACTGACTTGCTAGTAGCACACTGCTGGAATGGAGGCTTAATTAAGCCTATTAAGTTTTAGGTCTTTCAGACCTATTAAGTTTTGTTCTCAGATTGCAATTTATGCTATTTCTATTTGTTATATTGTTTGGCAGCAAGGATTTTAACAGGCTGGGAAGACTGGCCTAGAGGCATTCTCAGAGCTTGTTCGTCACTACTGCTGACTTGCTAGTAGCACACTGCTGGAATGGAGGCTTAGTGAATAAGATGAAAACCATTGCTCAGCTCCCCAGAGTCACTCTTTGCGTCTGACTGTCTAAACCCAGCCCACAAAAGTTCATGCTGCTTTGCTGTTGGTATGTATTTTGGAAGCCAACACCTAATTTAGGCCACTCTTGAACCTGGGAGTGCTTGATTTTGGTTTCATATTTTGGTTCAGGTACAAGTCCAGCCACATCTGAATGTGGCAGTGGGAGAAGGACACCATACTGTTCTCATCCTTCCTATTTCTATTCTAGTGCCCTTGTATCCACAAACAAGAGAAATGACCTTGCTGCCACCAGCACTTTCTCATTCTGGGTGGCTGGAGAGTCATGCTGGTGAGGGTACACCGGTCCTGTGGCAGAGAAGACATGAGCCTCAGCTGTGAGGTTTCATATGTAGTTGAGGAGCAGATGAAGGACAGGTCAGACAACATATCTTGAATGTTTGGAGGTCATGTCCTAAGAAATCACCCTTCTGTTGGCTATTTGAACAGCCTGCACAGGTTAGCTGAAGAATATAGTTATCTAAGGCTAACCTGTATTACTTCTCTCCTCTACACACAGAGGGATATAATTTTTTGAAAAGAAGCCTCGAATATGTCTAAAATGAGAGCAGAATACCTAAGGGATTACTAGGCATGGCACCTTGAGGGGTCCACGTAAGATGAGTGGAAGAAGTTAATACTGTGGATAATCACAGAATCACAGAATCACAGAATGTCAGGGGCTGGAAGAGACCTCAAAAGATCGTCTAGTCCAGCCCCCCTTCCAGAGCAGCATCACCTACAGTAGATCGCACAGGAACGTGTCCAGGCAGGTTTTGAATGTCTCCAGAGAAGGAGACTCCACAATCTCCCTGGGCAGCCTGTGCCAGTGCTCTGTCACCCTCACAGTGAAAAAGTTTTTCCTAATATTTTTGCAGAGCCTTCTATGTTCCAGCTTGTAGCCATTACCCCTTGTCCTGTCATTGAACGTCACCGAAAAGAGCCTAACTCTGTCCTCCCAACACTCCCCCTTGACGTATTTA
>NW_009717896.1:0-20895 GCF_000703405.1 Apaloderma vittatum
GCAGAGAGGCGGATGTTATTTATTTATTATTTTTAAAAGGGTTTGCCTTTTTACAGGTTGGTGGTTTGTTTGGTGTGTTTTTTTTCTTCCATAGAATCATTAAGGTTGGAAAAGACCTCTTAGATGATCTAGTCCAACCATAGAGTCGTAGAATCACAGAATTGTCAGGGTTGGAAGGGACCTTAAAGATCATCTAGTTCCACCCCCCTGCCATGGGCAGGGTAATCCCGCACTAGATCAAGGGGAATCCCGCACTAGATCAGGCTGCTCAGAGCCCCAGCCAGCCTGGCCTGAAAAACTCCCAGGGATGGGACTTCCACCCCCTCTCTGGGCAACCCGTGCCAGGGTCTCAACCATCTACCCAACACTACAATGACCACCAAACCATGGCCCAAAGTGCCACATCTACGTGTTTTTTGAACACTTCCAGCAATGGTGACTCCACCCTGCACAGCCTGTTCCAATACCTCACCGCTCATTCAGTAAAGAAATTTCCTACTATCTTTTCTAAACCTCCCCTGGTGCAACTTGAGGCCATTTCCTTTTGTCCTGTCATTACTAAACTGGGAGAAGAAGCCAGAGCCCACCTCCCTACAATGTGCTTGCAAGTAGTTGTAGAGAGCAATGAGGTCTCAAACGCTTCTCCAGACTCCTGAGGAAACGGAGGCAGCTGCTCGGCGTGACTCAAGGGATGCTCATCGGCGGCGCTAGGGTTGACGTGACTCAAGGGGTGGCCTCACCTGCGCAGCCGCAGTTAAGCTCTCGGTGCTTGTGAAACTGCTCTTCGCAAAAGCCAGCTATCAATTACGGGTTAGATTAAAAGGGGGCTGGATTATCTTATGTTCATGCATTGAATGAACTGCATTATGGCGCATGATGCTCCAGGCAGGAGCTGACCACCCGTGGGGTCCCTCGTGTGGGCGGCTGTGCACCCATGGCCATCCCCAGGACCCACCTCTCACGGGGACCACGGCCCATCAGCCTGTCCACTGCAGTTGTGCAACCCAAAGCAGCGAGAGGGACAAGCGCAGGGAGAACACGGAGAACCTGTTTGTGTTTTCCAAAGGCTAAATGCAAAAGCAGTAGGATAAGAATAGCAACTCCCCGTATCTGCATATCAAAGAGCAGTAGTGATATCATCCCCTCGGGTCTAGCGAGGTTATCGGCGATACTGCGCTGATAAAGTTAGGAGGAGAAACTGGTGGTGGAGTTCTTTGTTTCTTCAAAGAAATCATGTTTCTGCTGGCTTGGTCCCGAATGCGCCACAAATCAGAAAAATCTAACCTGAGATGCAAGGTGGTGGCTTTGTTCACTCTTTCAAACTGCTTTCAGCCCAAAATACTCTGCTCCCTCTGTTCAAAACACCCTGTTGTTGCTACCTGACTCTAACTCAAAGTTTTAGATGGGTGTCATCTGCCTCTGCAAGGTCAGCCAGACTGAAGCCAAATCAAACCAGTACTTTTAGTATCAAGTCCTAATACTGCTCATTAAAGTACAGAAAGGAGATGGTTTCTTTGCACAGCCACAGTAGCCTTTCTTCTTCTCTATGTACAGCTACACATGCAAAATTATCAAGAGCATCGAAGGTGGTTCTCTAGTGAGAGAGACTGGGATGGCCATGGGGATGGACATATGGCACAAAAATGCAACTAAAATACTGTTGGTTTAATTTTATTGAAGGAAGTTTCTGCCTTGCATTTTGGAAGAAGTTGACATAAGGCACAGACAACCTTAAGAGCTGTGTGTCTGGCTGTTGTTGTAGTACCTTAGAGGTCTGGGCCACAAGTTCAAAAGACTTGTTAATGAGAAGTGATTGCCCTTGAAGCTGACTGATGATTGAACCTATGCCAAGAGTACAGTGGACTCAGTGTGACTTATGACAAAGACACTACTCACTGCATCAACAACATGTTTTGTTGTGTTTTTTTTTTTAATTATAGGTTCTTTACTGCTGTTCCCTTCTAATTAAAGGCATTGCACTAATTTTAAAAAGGCGATTGCTTCTTGAATGTGGAGACATAAAATATACAGCACACATAAATGCCAGTTGAGTGAAACACACTCCTACCTCATCGCTTACCTCTGTCTGCATCCCAGTGGGGTCCTACGGGAGCTCTTCTACTGCATGGGTGAACACTGTTTTGGTATTACAGTCTAATGCAAGATGAATTATCACAGTTCAATGGAAATCAAGAGACAATGACGGGAGAGAGGGTAAAAACATTGAATTTACTTGATCAGTAAAAGAGAAAAAAGGCTATTTAATTGCTTGACATATTTATTAGGTAATAGAAATGTGTAAATCAAATACACTGGGCACCTTGATAGGAAGATTGCCGTAACCAGCTTTGCATTCATTCGCTTCATATAGTGTGGCTGGCATTATGAAGTTAGAAAACTGATACTTACTTTGACAGCCCTCTGCCATCATAAAGACTTACATTGTGCTTTTTTTGTTTATTTGTCAGTACTATCATTTATCTTCTTTGCATATCAAAAGCTAGATTTTTTACAATGATGCACACTTCCAGATTTAACTCCAAACCAGCTTTGTGTATACCTTTGTCTATCTAAACCTCTTCCCTCTGCACTTGAGCAGTCAGCATCACTTTCTCTCGTATTTCTCTGCGGTGTTTCTGAGTGATTGTGTATGATTCAGGAGCACAGGATCCTACATGCTCCTTACTCTTCCTTCCTAAATAGCATGAACCTCCTTAATGCAGAATCCTCCTTAACGTAGTATAGCTATAAGTAGCTCACAGCATCCAGGGACTCCATGCCCCAGCACTCCTGTTTCTACCGGCAGAAAATTAGTCTTCCTTTGTTTGGCATGTGGGGAGCCTGAGGGTGCCCCTGGAGCCACAGGCACTGTTTATGTGGCAATTCAGCAGCAAGAGCAATGACTTTTAGAATAGCAGGAAGACCAGACTCTAGGGGTGTGCATCTCTGTCTTTAGGAAGTGTTTATTGTGGAGAAAACCCCTCTTTCCCAATCTTGATTTTAAGCATCTTCCACACTGAGATGCTCTATTTTCCACTATGTATGTTTAAGACCTTCATCATAGGTAGAGAAAATGACGGTGCAAAAGAGGAAACTATTTCAAGTGTAGTTGCAGGCCTGAGCAAATTTTTTTTTTTGAGGGGGGGAGGGAGTGGAACTTGCTTGTTCTCATGTTCATCACTGCTTATTTCAGCCAACAGGAGACTGGGCTGGGCTCTGGGGAAGGAAGGACTCGCCCAGGTGCCCCAGGGCTGTAGAGAACTGAATCTACTGTTTATAGAAACATTTAATTTCTTTTTAAGAAGTAAAGTCCTAAATTTAAATTTCCAGTTGGTCTACAATACAGGGCTAGTCTAAAGAATTAACACCTTATCCTGGAACAAGGCCTGAGGTAAGAGCTTAAACAAAAGGAAAAGCATGAAGAAAATCAATGTGGTGACAAGAAATTTGGATTGTGTTACGATGTTTGATACATCAAACTTTTATATTTAATTAAGAAATGCCTAAATTAGAAACTGGAATTTAAATATTTCCTCCTTTAAGTGTTTTTCTCAGCCACAGAGATTTTGCTCCAACATAAGCTTCATCAGTTTGAGCGTATTGTCACTTAACGTTCCCTCACAAGATTTGTGTGGGTGACATTCCAGCACAAACCAGCTCCAAACAGATTAACTCGGTTGAAAACAGTTTGTCTCTCTTCATGTAGTTGAGTTAAACTCTTTCAGTAAAGTCAGCTGTTGTTTTTCTAATTAACCTTTACACTCTTAAATGCCTTCAGTCCAAATATGACAAACTGACTATCCGAAAAGTCATTAGACAGAAGAATCACTCCAAGAAATGAAATGGAAAGGTCTCATTTTCTAGTTCTGTCTTATCTACTCCTCTGTGTAGTAATGCTCAAAACACAAAAGGTTTACCAGGTGAAGTCCCTCTCAAAGTTTAACGTGATCTAAAGAGGTTGGACTAGAAGACCTTTAAAGGTCCCTTCCAACCGAACGCATTCTTTGATTCTATGATTCTCTCGAAGTTGTAAGTAGACCTCGGAACGGATTAATAATAACAATAATGATGATAGTAAGAATTAAGACTTAAGGTAGATGTTGAATCTGCATATGGCAAAGCAAATGATGAGCTGCCCATCTGATTTTTTGCAGCCTCTCTGTTGTGTGACTCCTCCGGTTTCGTGTTGCTGATTTTGGCCCCACTGTTCCAAGTTTTCTCTCAATGAGTGAAGTGATCTGTCACTGGGTTTTATTAGATTTTTTTTTTGAGCAGATGGCTGATTCTTTTTACCTGGAGAGCTGCCACTTTCTTTAGATCATCTCAGTTGATATGGTAGTTCAATTTATCTGTTTACTTGAGAAATAAGTAACTTAAATTACAAGGGTGTTATAATTTCACTGTCCTCATAAAGGGTGATAGATTTCCTGCATAACCTGGGAAAAAACACAAAGAAAAATAATTTAATCCATTGGTAGATGGACTGCTAGACATGAAAATTATTAACTTCTGGCATCTGTGATAGAGTCTCATAGCTGGTTGCTGAATATTCTGCTTTACATTTCAGCTCTTTATATCAGGAAATGGCTCTGTGTAGCTATTCATCTATATTTATGTCTAGGTTTCTTATTTCTTCAGGTTGCCTTTTATCAACTTGTTTTACTGTATTGGAATTACTCCTTGTGTGTTAGTTTGTACCAGGCTGTTCTTTTCCTGCTGCTTCTTCTGTCCTGTCCAAATAGTTCTGCAGTGGCTCAGTGTGAAGCCACTAGATACTCCTTACTCGACATCAATCATGCAGGGAAAGACTGGTTTTGCATTGGTGACCTGGCCAGGGGTATTTTCTTGCATCTTTTAGGGCATAGTTTAAGATTAGCAATAAAGACATAAAGGTCTACAGAGAAGAGCACATGATCTGTAAAGACATCTTCACAGCTATGGATGAAGTTTCATTTTGATTACCTGCAGCCCATGGAGGGAGAGGTCTTGAGTTTGATCTCATGAACCTCCATCACTACTCGTACCCCACTGACAGCAAAATGCAAATTTTTCCCAGGCAAATATGCTTGTGAAAATGTTCTCCGCCTTCTATAGAGCTGTTCAATGAAGTATGAATGATCTTTCTAAATTCTACTCTTGCGAGTTCCCCTTTGCTTCAATGTTGATGTCCTTACAAGCCCCAGGTTTTACAAAGAAGCCATGCAGGCTGTATGACCTTGCTGAAAAAATAACACAAATTCTAGGCCTGTCAATAGGAATGAATCAGTATTTTAATTAATTAGCTATGTATGCCACCCTGGGTACACTGATAAAAGATGCATCCAGGTAGCTGGCACAGAGTTTAAGCTGACCGGTATTCCTTGGCAAAAGCAAACCAGAATTTACCCCTGTGGTACAGAGAACTATCAGTACCAGTCAAGTGTGAATTTCTAACCATGAAATAAAGCCCAGGAAGAATAACTATATAATCCAGACCATTTATTTTCTTTTTCTTTTTTTTTCTTTCTTTCTTTTTTAAAAAACTGGCTAGGGAATCCCCATTTTACCCTTTTTACACAAATTTAGCATTAAAGTTTCTGTTTTCTGTAATCCCTACAGACCTCCTGTCAGCGTGGAATATACATCTATCTCTTTTCTTTTTGATCTTAACACTTGTAAGTAATAAATAATTGATTGCCAAAGGAATTCTGGGAATATATTCAGCCTTAAATTGAGCACTAAACTATTTGCAAATGTGCTTAGGCACTAGCCCAAATGATACATCAAAAGAATGTCAATTGGATATTGGGAAGTGAAGTGCCATCGTATGTTAGAATTAGGAAGCATAAAATATAAGTAGAGAGGTAACAGCTGTCAGATCTGCTACTAGTAGTAATAGAAAAAGGTATGTTTTTATAGAAGGCTATAAACTTTTGTTCAAGCTAGACCACGCTTTCACCTCAGTAATGACACTCCAGGCCCTGTTCAGGGAACGCCTCATATTTGACTGTGGTCTTGAAACTGGGGCTTGACAGCACACTCACCCCAGCTTAGTCTGAATGGTCTGTGAAATAATCTATTAGAAAGAACTGGGGTATGTTTACTGCAGTGACTGGCCAGCTTTGGTACTGAAGAGAGATTTACAACAACTATTCACTATATATATATATACATATATTCATTATATATATATATTTATATATATGTGTATATATATATTTACTATGACTATTTCACCATGGCTACAAGGAAGAGTGAGGATGGACTTACTTACCAATGATAATTCATGCTTGACCAATCTTGTTGCTTTTTATGGTGAAATGGCTGTCCACAAAACATGACGAGAGTGCTGGATACCATATATCTTCTCTTCTGTGAGGTTTTTGACACCATAACATTCTTATCTGGAAGCTGAGGAAGTGTAGCTTGGATGAATAGACTGTTAAATCAGTTGAAAACTGCCTGGACCATGAGTTTTGAAGAACAATTATCAATGGCCTGATGCTCAGTAGGTCTGTACTCCAGGTTTGATACTGGGGCTGATATTGTTCAGTGTTTTCATTGTGATTAGTGAGAATGCAGGGTCAGAAAACTTTTGGGAGATTTGAATTGGACATTAGCAAACTTTCTTCAGTAGGAGGACAGTCCAGCACTGGAACACATTATTTGGAAGAGTTGTGGAATCTGAATCCTTGGAGGTTTTCAAGACTCAGACAAATACAACCATGTCTAATTTGATTTAGATTTGCTGGTAGTCTGGCTTCGAGTGGGAAGTTGGTTCAGATGGCCTTCAGCAGCTTGTTCCAGTTTCTCTGATTCTGTAATCTTTGTTTCCACACCACAGCTAGAAGAGTCACAAGTGAGTTTGCTTGTGACCTCCCCAGATCTGTTAGGCTTTCCTTGCTTAGAAGTTTCTTGCATCTGTGCAAACTGGACATTTGTGACCACGACTGTAGATCAAAGATGGCTTTGCAGTGGCTTTGTCTGAAGCCATTAAGTCTTCTGGTATTGTGGAAAGCCGTATCATCCATAATGTATGTTACATCAGCCTCAGAGATTCTCTTGAGTAAGAGGACTTGCAGTAGCTCTCATGAAGTTGCACATGTGTGATGTTGCAAAGAGAGCATGCTGCACCCATGTTCATCTCGCACACTGTCATGATGATGGAGGATGCAGTCATGGGAGTGACACAGAATTGAGTGAGTCGATCAACAGTTTGCTGATCAGTAGTTTTCCTATCAGAACAAATTATTGTGGACTGTCAATTGAATGAAAATGGGTTGGATGGATTTCTCATTTTCAAAACTTTAGGGAGAGGTTTTTTTGAAGTTGTTGAGACATCATCAGTTAGCAATTTCCATGTGCAAACTGTCCTGTGAAACAATTTCTCTGATAGAACTTAAAGTTAAGGTCTTTTAATGAAAAAGGGCTGTAGTTGAAATGAAACATTTAAAAAGTGTTCTTGTTGGTTCACTGGTGGATTAGAGTACAAGGCTTCGCTCTTTTGGTTTTGAAATACTGAGAATTCTTTAGGATGGGAAACCTCTTCCTACTGTTTCCTAAAAAAATTAGCCATCTAATGTTATATTAGGTTAAGGTGGCACAAAATAGCCTTGTTGCTTGGGAACATCATCCTGTATTTTTATTTCCTGTATTTGGTGCATCCTGACAGTATTGCAAAAAAAAAAAAAAGTCACTTTGGGATAAGGAGCATTTGTCTAATTTCTAAATGCATTCACTTTGCTTGTGTTCATAGTTATTTCAATGCTTGATTTTCTGCATATGTTCTCACAATAAGCTGCTGATAGGAATGTTCACTGAAGTAGGAAATTTGTAAGGGAACATTCAAGTATATTTACAGAAAATGAATTCTAAATATATATATAAATACATAAACCACAAGTTTTTTCATCAGCTCTGTGATCTGTGCACTCACATAAGCAGTGATGGCCTGAATCTTCTGATGATACATATTTATAACAAACTTGCTGAAGGATAGGTTACAAAAAGAGACTTCTTACAGAAAAGTTTGAAAAAAATGTTAGAACTGAGATTTGGTAATGGTAGTGTCTGGAGAAAAAAAGTATATAGTAACATTCTTTCTCTGCAAATGGGGTTTTCTGACACACTTTCCCAGATTATGTAGATCACAAAAACATGATGGTCACCTCTTTCACTGCCGTAATCTTTGACAAGCAGTAGAGCAGGGAATAGCATTGAATTGAAATATTAACTGTGAAAAATTAAACACTTTGCTAAACCAAATCTGAGTAGTGCAGGTTAAGGCTGCAATTGCCTGATGGCTTTAGAAAGACATAAATTCAAGCTGCCCCTGCAGAATGTGGTCTCAATCTGGGCTGCTCC
Organism: Apaloderma vittatum; assembly: GCF_000703405.1. Taxonomy (NCBI): domain Eukaryota; kingdom Metazoa; phylum Chordata; class Aves; order Trogoniformes; family Trogonidae; genus Apaloderma; species Apaloderma vittatum. The sequence goes on from NW_009717896.1 coordinate 8,344, forward strand.
TTTGGGCTGTGCCAGTGGTTGTGTACTGGACCAGCTCAGCCCTGCAACCCACCTGGGACCTGATGAAGGTGGGAGAAACGAGTCTACCTTTGGTTTTGATTCCCTGATATGGAGATGGCAATGTGAAGCCTGAGGTGAGAGAGGGCAGGACTGTCTTTAGGGAGCTGGACTTCAGGTTGGCCAAAAGTGACTACAGAGCCGGATGAAGGGAGACCTCAAAGCACAGGTTAATCTCCAAGGTTACTTCTCCTCTTTGAAATTTACGGTCTCAAAACCACAGCTTGAAATTCTGAAGTACACTATGAAGTGTCCAGAAGAAAACACCCCATTGCTAGGCCATCCAGAGGTGATCCAGAATGTTTTCTGTGTTTCACCTAACACAGGGCAGTTCCTACTCTTTAATTTGCAAGGGAATTACAATAGGTCTGTAGGCTAAAATAGTATCTGTATAAATCCTCTGACGGCAGCAGAGTTTCAACAAGAATGATTTCACCCAACGTAGCAACTGCAGCAAGGAATATGTTACAATGCTTCCCAAAGACCTGCACGAAAGCATTAACTGGCTTGGATTTATTAAATGGGTGGTCAGTAACAAAGATGATCTAAGACAACATGGAAAGTTGGGAAGTAGTAGCAGACTTGTGGGAGCTGCACAGCCCATGACCATAGATTTCTGAGAACCTCTCCATGTCCACGTGGCATTTCAGAAGTCACCTGCAATATTAAGAATGCCTACAAGGATCCCTTGCATCAAGAGCAAAGTTTCAGACACTTTATACCCATCAATGAACGTCCCTGGATATCTGAGAGATCACTGAATTTTCCAGCAAATCTTTCTGTTGCTGGTGGCATCCCACAAGCTGATTTGTGCCTATGTTGTTTGGAAGATCTGCTTCTTAGGAAGAGTCACAGTTGGAGGAAGAGAATGAAACGCAGAAGAATCTGCAAAATATGTGACACAAACAGAACCACTGGTTTGACTAGTACTAAGGATGCTGAGAGCAAAGGATTAAGAAAGAATGGGATTGGTTTGCAAGAAGAGGGGGAAATTGTGGTTGGCGTGATTAAGACTCTGAAATTAACATTGCAAGTTCTGAAAGCCACTAATGTTGGTGATTTTTTTTCCTGAATTTAAGGATGACATGGATTATTTAGAGTGACACAGTTATGAGGGGCCAGAAAATCTCTTCTCATGCCATAATCTGGAGTCTTCAGCTAACTGTTGTGTTTGCCTGCCCTTCGAAAGTGAACCTAATAGTTCCTTCAAAAACAGGTTTAAATAAAAAACCAGAATCTTTCTCTCCATTCCCCTCTTCCTCTTGCCATTGGCAAACAAAACGCTAACAGACAAAAAGTGTAATTCCTAACCCCCAAAATTAACTTAAAAGGTAGCATGGAGGTGGGAAAAAAAAGGTACCCATTGTTACAGCCTGAAGGCTGAATAAGCAAGTGTTTTCCACCTTCTCAAGGAATGAGGTGTCTCTGAGGTATTAAACAAATCTAAATAGATGAAGAGTCTCAGGAGTAGTGAGAGGGAATACTAATAGGTCAGCTTGCCTTCCTTGGAAGCAACTCTGCTAATGTTTTAATGCAGGCATAAATTACAGGCCTGGAGAAGGAAGGGGAAACAGTCCTGATAAGTTTGAGTGATTGTGGAAATACCTTTTGGAGGTAGAATTCAGTCTGTTTGCATCTTCAAAATTTCCTATCCTGGAAAAAATCCTACATTTCACAGTCCAAGGGAATTAGCCAACAGCTGTGATTTAAATCATTAATTACAAGCATCTCTGCTTACGTATGATGATGCATTGACCTTTGTATGGCTAGATGAACTCCTGTAGCACTGCTTTCTTATAACATTTTACCACCTTCTATGATCAGTCTCTTTCATCCTTTCAGCACGTCATCTTGCTGTGCTTTGCCTGTGGGATATTTCAACCCAGGTAGCAGCCGTGGATTTCCCTCTTCATGGGCAGTTGACTTGTGTCCTCTCCCACTGGCATGCTGAGTCCTCACTGGCAGCAGTGACTTGGCACAAAAAACAATCGTTGGCAGATTACCATAACATTGTCTTCACAGGGGCAGCCAGGTGTTTCACCATGGCAAGAGAAATAAATGTTGATTTTCTTTTTCTCAGAGTCATCCACTCCCTTTCAGATAAACAAGAGGTGAACCAGACTCAGCCAGTACTGAGATGTCTGCTGATGTTCTCCAGCTGTGCATTTATCATCTGCTTCTATTCTTTATTTCCCTCCGCCCTCCATTTTGCAGGATGAAAGTAATGACAACGTGGGATTCTAAATATATCCGAGCCACTTGCAGGTTCTGTGATTGTGCTGTAGGCTGTGTGAAATCTGCAGGCAACAGTACGCCCGCTTGCAGTGTTGCTTTAGGTGAGAATCTGTTTAGTGCCCTAAGACAAAGTTAGAGGCATACAAAGGCCCAAAGGCTAATCCCTGAAGGAGATGTTGGCAGCATTAGCCTGAAACCCTCTGTCTGTTAGCAGGTAACGTCTCCGCTGGAAAATAATGAGTGCACTCGGTGGTAGTTCTCTGTTAAAGTGAATTAGACGCTCATTAGCACACACAGGTTCATCAGGTGAAGTATTTCAGGGAGAGAGCACATCCATCCTCACAACAGCACCCTAGGAGTACTTGATCCCAGCGAGGCAGTTATTTTTTTTAGGCTGTGGGCCTCAAGCCCACTGAAGCAGTCCCTTCTGCTCCCTCACCTCCTCCTACTTCCAGCCACTCCTTCCCACTCCCTTACTCCTCCTTCTGCTATGCTGGCACAAGCATTTGGGCATGTGGTGAAGTGCAAAAGGAGAGCTAATCTGGCTGAAAAAAAAACCTGTCTGAAAAAGAAGGGGTGGGGGGGGTTCACCAGCTCAGCTCCTCGCTCTGATTTATTTGTAGCAACCCAGGAGGTACAAGGAGGAATGATGTAGGAGCAGGGACTCCTTAAGCAGAGAGAGCTGCTGAAAATAATGCTCATCAGGCTATGATAAGATTTCCTTTTCATGATGACTTTCCTGCCAGCAGCAAGGAGACAAGACAGCCCCACTATAGTTTGCTTGGTGAGGATGGAGGAGGGGGGGAAATAACCTGCTCACAAGTGCTGGACTCTAAACTGGGAATCGAAGGTGAATTTGAAAGAAACTGTCAAGCGATAGTGAAGATTTTTTTATCTTCCCATTTGGTACATACTTCAGTTTAAAATAACAGTTTGTAATTAGTGAAGCTCTTTATGATTTGAACCTTACCACCTCCAGAGGAACTGCCACTTAGTTCAAAGCACTGATAAGAGAAACCAGTGGACCATTAGAAAAACATCTACCAGAAGGAAAATGTCTCCTTGGTTTATATTAAGGTGTACCTCATTTGTACTCAGAAACTTGAATGGTTTATATAATTTGTAAAATAGCTTTCCGCTGCCAAGCAGCTGACCCAAGTCCTGTGGGTCTCCATACAGTAAGTGACGACAGATAGCACGACAGGGCACGTCAGCGTGCTGGAGGCAATATCTTTCCTTCATTGTGCAATGAACCTATGGGCTGATGAAGCCTATGGGCTGAGGAAGAAGCTCTTGGGCCAGCTGATGAGAAGTGATGGATGAAGATAAGTCTGAGACCAGGTGTCTGACTTGGGACTGCCTAGGGGATGTCTCTGTCCCTTACAGATTGAGAATACTGAGTTCTAGGAAGTTAAGTGATGATAGGTGGACTTTTAAATGGAAAAATACAGTCTGTGAGTGAGAACCAGATTCCTGCCTTCTGGAGATGTTCATCAGTAAGAAGACAGACTCATGCTTACTTTCTCACTGGCTTGTTGAATGTTGACTTCTGTGCACCAGCTGCAGTAGGAGATGCACGGGAGCGCGCCTAAGCATTTTACATTCTGGTGGCTGGAAGATCTTGCTAGAGATGTGGGAGCTGTAGGAAAGAGGAGTCTGGGTCTTTAACATCTTAGGAGTGTGCTGCTTGCTGAGTTATGATACAAAAGGCTACCATCATCATCTCCATTTGTGTTCTCCAGTGAAGTCACTTGGGTATACTAAGATAAACTTTTTTTTCCATGAGTTTTGCAGGAAGCACAAAAGCTTCACAGCAGTTTTGAGGCAGCCTTTAGGGGCTCAGCATGTTTCTTCTTTTTCAGACCTCAGGTACGTTTGTCAGCACTTTGGAATACAAGAGTTGATATACATTTACACATACATATACATGTACACATTTAGTTCTGGGAGCTATTTAGTACTGCAGTAAGTGGTCAGAATCACTATATGTGAGTGAGTTCCCCTAAAGTGGCTGATTGCTGATGGTGTAGGTGGGGAGGATCTGGACTTCTGGCTATTAAATCAGAGAGGCTTTTAAATTTTTTTCAATTTTGTGTATTTTTAAAATTTATTTTTAAACTGAATTGTGTTGGAGAAGTACAAAACAGAACAAGCCCCTTGTGTTTCACTTTTTTCTCTCTCTAGCAGGCATGGCTGGGGGCAGGCATGTGGTGCACAGAAACGAGCCATGACTTTGTCATTAGAAAGTAAGGGTTTACAAAGTGACAGCTGTGGTCCTGCAGCGTACTGGGCAGATTGTGATTGCTGGATAATCTTTAACGTATTGCCTCGCTCTATGTAACTCTGAGTTCCTGAATTACATTAGAATCTCATATTTCATCCATAAAGCTGTGAAGCAGATACATTTTTTTCAACCAGTAGGAAACATTTTTCTTTCTTATTTTTTTCATGCCAATTCCATACCTTTCCCGAGGGAGCTAGAGTGCCTGGCTAAGTGGAAAAGTAATAGGTCTGCAATAAATAGATAAGATGAAAACCTTGGCCTGTTGTAAAGAGTGCAGCTGCTTGATTGCATCTGCTTATTTTGTCAGTGTGTGATACCCACTTTCTTGTTGTCAGGTTCTGAGATTATTGGTACTGAATCTTCACCTCATTGCTTACCTCTACTGATAGTCTTTCTTACTTTCAACTTCATGAAGTGATAGTCTCAGCTACTGTAATGATAGCTGACTTTATGCAAAAAAAACCCCCAAACCCCACAAGCATACAAACACCAAAACAAAACCAGCTGAGCAAACGCATGGCACCCACACAACTACCAGAGAAGTACCTTAGCTGCTCTAAAGAGTTGCTACAAACCTTAACATATCTCAGAGTGGGAGTATAAGCAAGAGGAAATTTGTTATGCAAGGACTCAAGGAACAGTGCAGTGGTCCTGCAGGTCTGCCTTAGCTGGGGGTCTGCTTGTAGTGTGGATAAATACGTCTGATTTAGCTTTGATCTCCTTTGCTTGGGCAACAAGCAGAGTGAAGAGATCAGTAGGAGAGCCACCCACTTGGTTAATCTCCCACAGCCCACTCCATGCTGTTGTGTCGTCACTGCTACCCAGAGCTGAGATGTATAGATTAGGAATAGTTTACATATGTTTACAGGTGCTGCAATTGTATTTTTTTCTTTCCAGTTGCAGAACAGACCTGTTGCTTTGGGGTGTATGTGAAGGTATTGTGTGAAAGCAGGTGTCCACAGACTTGAAAGTCTTTGTTTTCGCAAATGCTGATGCTATGATATGGGAGACTTGAAACGTGGGGGGTTGCCTTTGTACAGCAGTAGTATCAAAATGTTTTGCAAATCATTAGCAAAATTCTATACTTCATGGAAAAGACCTAGTTTGTCTGTTAGTTGACACATATTTCAGCCCTCCAAAACGAGTGGAGCTGGATGCAGGGTGGTTATTAGTGGAGACACAGGTTCTGAAAGGGAAGAAGCAGCTAAGAGTATTTGAGAAAATAATCTTTTTCCATAAAGCATAACACTAAAATCCGAGTTTGGAAAGATGAGTTTCCTGTGATATATCATGTGGAGAAATATTAATTTTTGATGGTGAATGGAGCTTGTATAACTTAGAAACACGGAGGCTGGTATAAATCTTCATGGTGCCTGAGGTAGAGAAACAAAAAAAGTGTAAATCAGTGGATAGCAGGACACCTACCATAGGTCTGAGCACTCTGCAGCAGGTGACAGCTGTTGAACCTGTGAACTCAGAGGTGAAACAACACCCCACACTCAGCATTTTTATTGCTAAATGGATGAATACTTGCAGTGAGTTAAATCCAACTAGAGATTTTGGGGATTCTTGATCAGTTTTGATATGCAAATGCCCAGTAAAGGTGTATTTGCCTGAGTTAGAAGTAAGGTCCAGATCCAGTTTTTGTGATTCTTTTTGTGGGAAGGGCTTGGAGAAGAAGACAGCTTATTCCTCCGCTGGCAGAAAGAATATGGCAGGATTTTCATGTCACTGAAGAGAATTAGCCCCTGGCCTCTGTGGAAGGCTGGGTTTCCACCTCCGAGTACTGTGCCAGTACCATCCTCAGAGCCCTTCTGGTGTGTTACTTGTTGCAACCTGAAAAATTCACAAGATTTTCCTCAAAAGCCTTTTTAAAAAACCTGTTCTGCTGCTTGAGAAAGTTAAACACAGACTCAGAAAGATATTTGGTATAAATAGCAGGGGTTTAAGAGATGAGGAATGGCATGTTGCTTTTAATGGTGCTGCAGACCAGCTAGTACCCTGCTCCTGCAGCAAGGCTTGGTCAGACTCTTTTTTGTGCCTCCGAGGTTGATCCTGTCACGTGCAGTTTGGATGTCCTTGTTTCTGGACAGCTGTATTCAGCTACAGTAAATGTTTTCTTAGAGCCTGATTAGATCAAAATGATGTTTGTGTTGTGTGTGACCGTGCTGGTGGTGACTCGGAGAACCAAAGACTTCGTCTCCACAAAGAGGCTTCTTGATATTTTTGGTTTGGCTGATTAACGAATGCATTTAGTAACTGGAAAAATATGTTGCTGCTTTGTTGATGTGTTGACTCATTTGATGTGTTTTAAAAGAAAACAAACAACAAACTGATTTGCTTGTCCAAACGAGTCTAGCTGACATATCGGCAGAGGTAGGCTAAGCTGGAGGATGTCAAGAGTGTCTCTCATCAGATTATTGTGATCTCTTGTTTGCTTCATGGTCCGTATGAAGAAATCAGTTCTCTATTACCATCAACTCTCCAGGGCCTCAGATGAGGTTTCAGATTGCATCGTTGTGACAAAGAAATCTACGCTTTATGAATATTACGGGAAACTGGCTAAACCATGAAACTTGAGCATGTTTGATATGGATAAAAAATACATTGCATAATGGTACTTTAATGACTCGGGCAGTAGTAGGAGAAAACATTCTGTCCAGTGCACAGGAGACAAGACGTGCAGTTTCCAGGTAATAGGGGGTTCATTCAATCTGCAGGCAATTTTATTTAAGGATGGAAGCCATTGGCTCGGAGGTTCTGCACGTACATACGTGCGCAGTTGCTTTTGAATCACGCACTTCTCATAGTGGGAGTGGCTCTATATAATCTGAAGCTGGGTTTTTGTTTGCATCCTGGAGTAACCCTGGAGGAACTTCAATCTCTCTCTTTTTTTGGTGTGTCTAAACATCCTGAATTGCCATTTTGGGAACTGGCTGTAATGCATCTGTTTCCAAGCAGATAAAGATTTGGGTGGCCATACATGCTCCAGTGATGACAAATTCATCATGGTGCTGCTGCGTTCTGAGCTGTTCTGCTGGCTTTCTCTAGCCAGTTTGGAAAAATTAAGCAAATAGTCCTTTAGACAGCAGCACCTGGGAAGGTGTCTCTGCCACGTTCATTTGTTGTTGTCTAATAATATAGCTGTGCTGGTGTTGCAGTCTCTCTGTGAGGATGGTATTGGCCTTTCTCTGTAAGCTTCTAGGCTATTTTCTTTGCACAATGACTGGAAATGTTTACATCTTTCAGGCTTCTACCTTTGACTCAGGCTTAGTTGAAGTTGCCCAGTGATTTCAAGTTGGAGGGAGGGATAAAACTGTCAGATAATCCAGCTTTTTTCCTAAGAATACCAAACAAAACTTTTTTTTTTTGGTTAAATTTACAATTCCTAAGTATATCGCTGGTGTTGTCTAGGAAGATAGGGATGAACAGTGTAGGTCAGACTTTCCCTAGGAACTAGCTAGACATTCTTTTGTTTTCCGGATTTCTTCTGAAGTACAGGGGTAAAATCCCGTGATGCAAAAACATAGCTTCTGGTGTATTATTTTTAAAATTAATGTTTAACATGTAACGTTTGGCATATTGCATGATGCAGCCATCACAAAGTGCACAGACTGAGTATAAGGAACAAAATGTTGTGTTCTAAACCCACGTAATGCAGTTACATCATTGTATATAAACATACATATATACACACACAGAATTTTACTGTTAATAATAACCAAATTTCAAGGTAGACAGGTGTGTTAACACAGGTGAAAGTGAGAATGAGAGTATACTGCAGGTCTGTTGGCTTTGCTTGAATTTGAGGAAATTAATTATGAACGTTCCATATCATAACATCTAAGAGTAAGAAAACTACCAAAATAAAAGTGTTTTATTTACATAAGTGTCAGAGTTCCTGCAGCTGATATACTCAGCTAAAACTGCATCCCAAGTCATGCTGGACCGACTTCAAATTTCACACTGTTATTTGCAAAGTGCAAAAGGGTAATTTCTCAGCTGGAGTAAAATAAAGTTGTTAGAATTCAATTTTAAAGGCAAAGAATTATGAGTGGTTTAAAATAAGCTTTGCATAGCCTCTACCTCAAAGATACTTTCTAAGGCATTCAGCTACCATGGTGATGAATGTGGTATAAATAGAAAATAGATTAGATGAAATCCAAAGTGTTTCGGAGTAAATCTAAATTAACAGTAGCCGTTCAGGAAAGAGAGGCAGGAAGTAACGCTGCAAAATTTAAGAAAATACACACCAATAGTAAATCTGGAGTGGTTTATAGAAAGAGGAAGGCAGGAAGCGCTTGGTAATATCATGGCTAGTAATACAATATCAACGGGAGTATTGGATTCTGATTCTGTTCAACCCTAGCACATAAAAAGCAGACAGAGGAGAGGTTTTAGAAACTTGAGAAGCATGGAAAGATTTTTACCTGGGAGACAAAACCCTCTTTTGAACAGGCAGGTGCTAGAAATGGCAACGTTCCCCCATGTATCTATGAAGCAAATAAAGGATCCCACAACAGTGTGGTACACAACTAGGAAAGGCACTTAGAATTAAGTCATCTACTCTGCAAAAGACATACATCTCTCTTCCCTGTCAACCAAACCCTCTTTAATTTGTCTCGTAACGTAAGACCCCAGTATAGTTTAAAGACAGCAAATACTTTTTAGTCTGTTTACATAAGCAGCTTGTAGTTTTGTGCCATGATACTTAAAGGTCAACTGTTTGGCAGGAATTAAAGCTTGTTTAGGCCCCAATTTACAGACTTACTTAAAGGAGATATAACTTCAAGGACATGGATAATTCTGTTGTTTTCATGGGACTATTAATGTGTTTTAAATTGCAGATGGACTGAAGTACCCTGCTGAAGAATGGTTTCAGAACTAGCCGCATACAGGTCTTTGTAGATATAAAGAATATGCAATAGGTTAATGTGTGCTCTACAGATAGGTCTTTATATGAATAGTTTGCACTGTGTTGGAGCTTTTTTTGGGGGGCTTTGTTTCGTCTGCAGCCAAGGGGAAAGCTTAGCTTCTCCAGCAATTTGCTTTCCAGTGATTGAGTAATGCTCTGTGATTGCCAGCGTGTGAACACCATTATTGGTGACCTTTCCTAGTGATTGTATGATGACAACGGCATAACAGCTGCCCTTAAACTACCCTCATGTTTGAGATGATCAAGGGATTAAAGACCTGTCTTTCGTGCTACTGCTACTTTTTGGGCTTCTGAACTGAGTCTTTTTTATGTTGTCATCATTCCTGTTAGTTAGAAAACTAGTTGAGACTTTGGTCATGTATTTGTGACCAAGATGTGATCACTGGTTTTGGCTGGTCAGATGAACAAAATCAGAGAGTGTACAACTCTGCCTTTAATTAGAATTCACCATAAACATGTGGCCTGCAGGTAAGTGAACCCAAGTGGCAGCACTAGAGTCCTTCAACAGATCTTAAGTCTTATCAGTACGACTAAGACCGCCTAGTGATTTTACAGAGCAATGAAGAAGAGCTGACTGAAGCTGATCTCAAGGAGGGGAGAGGTTATGTAAACAGCAAAAACCCCTTTCTTGTAGTCTCATTTCTTTGAGGGTATGCAAACATAATTGGTTAAGTTGCTAATTAATTTGTTGATGTCCCTGGACTCTGAGCTGTCACTAAGCTTGTTGCACGCCTTTTGTTTAGGAACTCCTGTCTTCTCCTGGCAGATTACATAGGTAACCAAAGCTGTGTTTCCATTACCCCTTCTCTGAAATAGCAACATGATATATCTGGGTATGACACTATCAGGTTTGAAGATGCATGATCTAGAGCACAATGTGCAGTTCCCCTTCATAACACAAGCTACCATAAATGCATCCCAAGCACCCTCTTCTCACATACTGGTTTCTCGCAGCTAAGTGCAGGCTCACTTTTTCAAAGTTATCTGAGTTTCTTGGGGGCTGATCTGTTACTGTTGAGTAAATTCTCATGGGAGTATAGGGTTATCAAAACTACACCACCTACTTCTTTAGATTACCTTCTTTATTGTAAACATAAAGGAGCATCAACACTTTAAGATAAAAACCCTAAAATAAAAAGTAAAAAACCCAATCCCCTCCTGCCTACACAGTTCTCCCTTTGAGACTGAAATGAAAGAATGGCAGATATTAGCCACATCACTTAACACATTCCTGGAAGGCATTTGGATGCTGTGGTGAAAAGGGGTGTAAACAAACCACTGTAAACCAGCATAGCTTCAGTTTTGTAACTCATGGCAGGGCTGTACAGATAGTCAAGCTGAGACCACGTACGCTTCTTGGGCGTCCATTTTCCTTTCAGTATAGTTTAAAGTCAGCTGTTGTGGCCTGTACGGTGCTGAGGGTGGAAGGACATAATGATCACTGTGGGCTTAAAGCATGAAACAACAGTAACAATGTCTGTGTTCTGAGGGAGAGGACGTGATGTCCTCCAAATGCTGTATGATGATGGTATTGGAGGAATCCATCATTCACTAAGCTGGTGCCATTATTGCCATTTCAATAACCATTAGATACTTGATTGATGAATGAATGTTTTCATATTTCTCATTGCTGTAAGACCACCAGCTGATGTATCTTATTGTCGTTTCATGGCACAGTTTTTGTTCCAGGTTCTCCATAGACTTGTCTCTATGTTAGACTACAGACCGATGTCTCCTTCTGGATCCAGCTGGAGCGGCTCAGGATATTACTGTGCCTTACCCCTCCCCTCACTTCTGCTAACAAAGCAACTTGTTTGAGTGCTCCCTAACCCACTTCAGGCACAATCAACTGAGTTAGTCCACAGCTCCTGTTTAAACTCTTTGAACTATCTCAGCTGATTCTGCTTCAAGTGGGTAAGGAAGCGCTCACACAAACAGCTGGGAGAGCTACCAGGGTAGTAATCAATGCCCCAGGGACCCTGATAAACAGCTTGAGAAGGGCAGAGCAAAAATCTTTCAAACCTCTGCAGCTGTTTGCAAATCGAACGTCTATAAGGGCTACACGTGACCTGTGGCAATACCTCCGTTTGCAGATGAGGTGATCTTCTTAGCTGTAATGACTTTAAAAAAAAGAAAAATGAAATTTGAAAATTTTAAGTTTACAGTGATGTGCCCATATAGCATACGAGCAGATATTCTTTGAGCCCAGCACAGCATATTGGGCAACAGCATGGAAGAGGGGAAATTTTGGCCAGGAAAGTCAAAGCATATTCTTTCTTTTATCTGTTGGATGCGAACGGAGTGCCATTCATGTGTTGTTTTGATTTGATGGGCCCCAAGAGAAGGGCAGGCAATTTCTATTGAGCTTCAATCCCCAGTTCTGGTGCCCGCTTATTAGGGTCTGGGTGTTAGCTGTTTTAACCCACCCATAAGGGAGCCCTTCCAGCAAACAATTTGGGCTGCCTTCCACCATGCTCTGTATCTTCCAAAATCTCTGAGGGGAACAAAGCGAACAAGTATGTTGAGCGAGTGTGCTCTGTTTGCAGTAAATGTCTGAACAACCCCCCCAGGGCATATGCCCACTCTACAGCCTCACACAAGGGGGACCAGAGGATACATCTCGTTAATTCACTCCTATGGGTCTGCATGAGCTTCTGGTGTAGCGATGCAGAGCTGGGAGAGGGTGATAGCAAACTCCAGCCTCATGGGAAATATGGCTCGTGCTGGGGCCCAGGCATTCTGTCTATTTCTGGTGGCACCACGCACTTGCAGTGTGACCAGGGCTGAGTCACACATGAGACATCATTAGCCCATATGTAAATTGGGTGTCAACAACTTTGCAGGTGATGTTTATTGCAGCCTTGGGTTTGGTTGTTTTTTTTTTTAATCTTCATTTTTTTCAAAGCGCTCTAAGCGTACTAATATGTTGTATTTGGGGCCTGTTTACAGCCAACCCGGAGAATCTGTGGGCTGCAGCATGGCCACCTGCACCCGGACAAACACCGCTTTGCATTTTTGCTTTACAATCCACTGACTTCAT
>NW_009717896.1:20955-21159 GCF_000703405.1 Apaloderma vittatum
CCTTGCTCTGAATGGCAGCAGCATCTGCAGCGTTTGCCGAGGGGTGGTGAACCTTTCCTTGCCCCCCCACCCCGCATGCTCTCTGTTCTTTTTTGGTCTCACACACAATTTGAGAGAAGGTTTCTAAGCTGGCCATCTTGGCCAACATGCCTAGAGGCACTGGCCTGGCTGAAGGTGCACCCCTGAGAAAGCTCTTGAGTACGG
>NW_009717897.1:0-1502 GCF_000703405.1 Apaloderma vittatum
AATACTGAAAGGGACAGGAAAGCACATATGAGTAACGCATGGATCAAAGGCTGATGCTGCCAGCAACATTTTGAGCTTCATGACCATGGGGAAGTGTACGTGGCACCGGGTATGAGAGCTACAGATGGAGTGGGGCTGTCTCATAGAGGGAAAAAAAATTCTTTCTTGTGACCTGGCGGGACTGATTGAAAGGGCTTTAATATGTTCGAAAGAGGAAGAGGATAAAACCAGGCTCACTACAGGCACGCCAGGGGGCAGTATCCCGGACTTAGCGGTCAAAACAATGACTCTGCTCAAGTGCATCCACTCCAACATGGATGACACAAGCAACAGTAACAGATGCTCCTCAATTAAGCCTCTAAAATGTCTGTATACCAATGCAAGAAGCATGGGGAATGAGCAGGGGGAATTAGAAATCTGGGTGCAGTTGAAGAGCTGTGATCTCATTGTGATTACAGAGATGTGGTGGGATAGCTCCCATGACTGGGATGGCTCCGTGCTTTTCAGGAAAGATAGACTGACAAGGCGTGGTGGTGGAGTTGCTCTCTACGTCAGTAAGCAACTAGAATGCATTGAGGTTAACACAGTGAGAGGGGATGAGGGTGTTGAGAGCTTACGGGTAAGAACTAAGGGACGTACAAACATGGGAGATATTGTTGTGGGTGTCTACTACGGACCACCTAACCAGGAAGAGGTTGTTGACAAGGTCTTCTACAGGCAGCTGGAGATGGCCTCAAGATAACATGCCCTGGTGCTTATGGGTGACTTCAGATATTAATTGGAAGGATCACCCAACCAAGCATGATCAGTCCAAAAAGTTCCTGCAGTGTATTGATGATAACTTTCTGCTGCCGGTGGTTGAAGAATCAACAAGGAAAGGTGCAATGCTGGACCTTGTGTTAACAAACAAAGGTCTGGTTGCAGATGTTAAGGTTGGAGGAAGTCTTGTCTGTAGTGACCATGATATGTTGGAGTTCAGTATTTTTAGGGATTTGTTACTGGATGGTTCCCAGAATATAAGTTTGGGTGTGGTTTACAGTATGCATCCTACAGCTATCAAGATACAGTTATAGGGGCTAGGATTCTAGAAGGTGAAGTAGCACAAGAGAGCTGGTCAACATTCAAACTCTACCTACACCAAGCTCAAGATAAATGCATTCCCTCTAGAAGAAAATCAAGTAGAGGAAGCAGGAGACCTGCATGGTTAGCCAAGGAGCTCCTGGAAAAACTCAAATGGAAGAGGGAAATTTATAGTAAGTGGAAAAATGGTCTAGCTAACTGGGAGGATTATAGAAATGTGGCCAGAGTATGTGGAGAATCAACAAGAAAGGCCAAGGCTGTCTTGGAATTTAGTCTGGCTAGGGAAGTGAAAGAAAACAAGAAAAAAATTCTTCAGATAACATCAGTGAGAAAAATCAGAGTAGGGGAAAAGTGTGTCCACTGCTAAATGATATGGAAACAGGAGATGCATAGATGGCAGAACTACTGAATGCCTTCTTTGC
>NW_009717898.1:0-3871 GCF_000703405.1 Apaloderma vittatum
TAGGCCATTCTATGATTCTGTGATTCTCTATATTTCTGATCAGTTCATACATGTTTCAGTGATGATTGCAAAACAGAGCTAATGATATTTCCCTGCCCTGCAGTGTTGGTAAGGTCAGACCACATTCAAGATTACAGGCCTCTGTGCTGCCCTTAAACTGGAGCCTCGCATAAATGCAGATATTCAGCGTGTGCTTCATAAAAGACAAATGTGATAGAATTTTATTTTGAGCGATCTGAATGAGCAGAACTTCTTGGAAAGCGTGCTGAAAGCCCAGGAACACATGCATATGCTGTTCTTCTGTAACTTAGGGCCAAGAATGATTTCATGCAGAATGCGAGCTCAGTCAGTACCTCTCAGCTGGTCGGCTTTGGGTCTCGAATTGCCATGCTTGATAGGCTTGAACCTGCAGAGTCAGGGAAGAGTTGTGCTTAAGCACCTGCTTTTAAACTGAAAACTGGATGTAGGAAGAGGAACTATTCATTTCCACAGCGGGAACTTACTATTATATGAACCAAAAGGTGTAGGAATTTAGGTAAAAGTTATACTTGATCTGCATCAGTGTTTAGCGATGAAAATCAGTTGTTGCTGTTCTGGGGTACCTCCATCCTTTTAAAGTTTGCGTGGAGCCTGCTCTCAGAATACCTTCCTAAGCTGGAATATTGCCCATTGCTATGGTCAGTGTTGTCAGCAAAGGTTTTAGAGGCAGATGTTATCCCTCTGAAGCTAAAGTGGCCAGTCACGTGCCTTTTGAAGTTATGTATTAAGCCCTGGATTTATGCTGCCTAAGTGGTGTAATTTGAGAGTCTGTTTTGCTCGGCTCCCTTTGTGGTCAGTGAAGATAATTATCTCTAAGATAATTTAGATTTTTAGATGATCTAAAGTGACTTTTGAAGCTATGCATTTCCCTTTTACTGGCTTTAGAGAGGGCTTTTAACATCCAACATCTGGCAGAGGTGCCCGAACAAGGTGAGGTGAAGCCGAGCGCTGGCGACCTGGTGGTTTGAGGTGTGACCGGCTTGCAGTCGCGTTTCAAGTGACCTGCAGCCTCAGCCCCAGCGGGGATTGCCTCATGTCTCCTTGTGTGGATAAGGGCTGGGTATGTGTGGTTGCTGAGCTGTGCTTATGCCCAGCTCCAGTCCCATTGGGAAGGCTTGAAGATTTTTCCTGGTCTTTGTTTCAACTCAGGGTTCCTGCTGTGGCTCCCTTCTTTTTGCTTGCTTTTTGACCAGCAGGTTTCCTGCTTTGGCTACTGCTTTACCCCATGGGCCTTGCCTGAGCTCCTGTGCTACAGCCACCTCAGCCCAGATTTCTGTATCAGCCCTTATTTGTGATGGTTGGGGTTTGTTGTTTTTTTTGGTTTTTTTTTTTTTTTTTTCATTTGTGATGGTTGGGGTTTGTTGGTTTTTTTTGGTTTTTTTTTTTTTTCCAATCATAGAATGGCTTAGGCTGGAAGAGGCAGGGAAACCTCTCGACTAGACCAGGTTGCTCAAGGCCTCATCCAACCCAGCCTTGAACACCTCCAGGGAGGGGGCAGCCACCACATCTCTGGGCAATTTATTCCAAAGTCTTGCCGCCCTCGTACTGAAGAATTTCTTCCTAAGATCTAATCTAAATCTATTCTCCTTTAACTTAAACCCATTTCCCCTTGTCCTATCAGTGGACACTCTTGTAAAAAGTCCCTCCCCAGCCTTCCTGTAGGTTCCCTTCAGGTACTGGAAGGCAGCTCTTAGGTCCCCCCGAAGTCTTCTCTTTTCCAGACTGAACAATCCCAGCTCCCGCAGCCTGTCCTTGTAGCAGAGGTGCTCCAGCCCCTGGATCATCCTTGTGGCCTCCTCTGAACTCATTCCAACAGATCCGTGTCCCCCCTATGGTGGGGACACCAGAACCGGTCGCAGTATTTGAGGTTGTTTTGTGTAGTCCTGCTCAGTTGCCTGCTGCAGTCCTGCCATTAGCTTTTGTTCACAGAATCATACAGAATGAACCATTTATAGTGGACAGAAAGACCGCTATGTACGTGCTTACACTGGAAATAAGATCTGTGGAGCCAAGTATGAGGCACTAACTCCATCCAACAGAAATGTACCTGCTGTCAGTCCTGAAGGCTTGGTTTACTGAGACTCATTGCACAGAAGAGTTTGAGGAGTGGTGTCTTTTCCTTTCAAACACTACCAAAACCACCATGTACGCAAGTCACACATGTAAATACGTAAGTTCCACACAGTTGCTTATATGTGCTTTCTTTACAAGTGGGTGGCTAAACATTGACATGTGTCTACAATATGATTGCTTGTAATCCAGAAAAGGATTTAAATGTGTATATTTTTATAAGATTGTTAAAATACTAAGGTTAGTGAAAATTTAAGTAATTTACAGAGTTAATAAGTAATGTACTGTATTTAGAAGTCTCAAGTGGCATGATTTGGGTTTTGAAAAGACTTTATTTTAAAAGGTTTAAAGAAAAAAAACAAACACAAAAACCAGCTTTTACATGGACTTGGTCAGACACCCAGACCAGGAAGGGAACAGACTCCCACTGGCTTTAGTTGGGAACTCTAGATCAGACACCAACTACAGATGAGCTTGGTTTTGTTTTCATTTTTTTAGCTGCTATTAGGCCAATCAGAAAATGAATGTAAGATAGAGATGATTGTGCAGTCGTGTGTTTACAGGAAATTACAAACTTGGTGGTTTAAGGGCACAGAGACTTAAAGGCTTTGGTTCCAGGGATCCAAGTTCCAGGCTTCCTGCTGCAGACCAAGTTCTGCTCTTGAAATCCCTGCAATTTGTGCGTTTCCTCTTGTTTTCGAAACAAGCTGGGAAAGAAACTCCAAGGGAATTACCGCAAAACTCACACTGAACCGAGTCCGTGTAGTGTACAGCTTAAAGAAGCAGTGTTTATAAAGGAACATTTTAGGAAAATTATAAATTTATTTAAATGTGCAAAGTAAGCTTTCCTGCATTGTACATAAACATGTATTTGCATACAGAGTAGGCATTAGGTAGCATAGGCATTTTGGATGAACGTTGCAGGAAGAATCTCAATGGCATGAATTTGAGAGTTTAATTTTGCAGTGTTAATGCTGATTCCTTCTGCTTAGTATACCAATATCTATAGTATATTGGCCATTACCTTTAAATAAAGAATAATGTATCAAATAATACATTGAACTATTTATCACATCATGGGTGAATTTTTTCAAACACAAACATAAACTTATTGTCTTGGTTGTGTCATAGTCATTAAATAATACTTAATACTTAACACTACATTAAATAATATCATGTGAAGAGCATTGAGGATTTTCCTTCCATTTCCGAATACTGCCCGCAGTAAGTCCAGGACAATGTCTTGTTCCCTTAAATTTGACCACAGTGTTTTTAATTTCTTCCTAGATTCCAGTGTCTTTTCCCTGCAGTACTTCCTTAATTTTCTCCCCTATATTTTGGCTGAACTCACAGTATCCTCAGCTGCTGCTTCTTATGCTCTCTGCCTTCTGCTACTTTGCTGCTGAGGCTGGGGAGAGGGAGCACCGAGGGGCCCTTGGACCCTCCTGGTGACCACTTGCCATTCATAGACACAGCGGTTACGGCCTCAGGGCTACCCTAGCGGCCCTGTTTTCTTGCCTTTTGGTGATTTTTTTGCCAGACTTACAGGAACTTGCTATTTCTGAGGAAAAAATTTGGTCTAAGTGGTGAGTTTTCAAATTGCTTTTGGCAGATGAACCAAGATGCACAGGGGGAAAAAAAAAATGGCTTAAAACAGAGCCCCAGACTCATTATTCCTTCTTAACCTGAAAGAACACACTTTGGAAATAAGAGTTTATATAAAGTATGTCCGGTTGTTGACTACTTAGATGTTGACCTTCTG
>NW_009717898.1:3885-16756 GCF_000703405.1 Apaloderma vittatum
AGATAGATCGTGTAGTAGAAGTTGTGGAGGAAACTATTAAAGGTAAGCATCACACTTGAAATAATTGTAGCTAGTCTGAGCATTAGCGAGCAGAAGCACCGCTCTCCTGTTCTTTATCGACCTAAGACTGGCTTTCTCCTCTAGCTGGCGGTTTGGGCAGGGCTCTACTTTGCTGTGTGTGCTTTGTGCAAGTGGTACTTTTGGAGATGTTTTCTGGCAGGAGCTTTGTGGCCTGGTGAATCCATAGGTAAGTGATCCAGGAGAGACTTAAAGACCTTCGTTTGAATCAGTGGAGGTGGCTGTTGCTTAAAGTTTGTGCACTAGCTTAATTCAGTATATCTGGACTTCATGTTTATTCCTGTGGTGTTTTCTTGTTTTCAGATGTTTTGGCTCACTTCCCTGAGCTTTCTTCAAAAAAAATATAAATTATCTGCTGCTTTAGTGTTCTTTTGTAACTGTTCCTTGTTCTCCCTGACTGTGTTCGTGTGTGTACACTCAGTACTTTGAGGGGGGAAAAGGCAATATTGTTTTTGCAGCCTGACTAGTAAACACTTGCTTTTAAATAAATATATTTGTCTGGTTCTTTCTGGGTTACCTAAGTTTGTCTCTTCTACTTATCAGGCCGTAAAAGTTGCTGTTCCATGAAGCTTTAAATTACCAGGTTTAGTTTAATTGGCTGTACTTTCAATATAAACAAGTGTCTAGTCCCCAAGACATGGCCTGTGACTTCAATGCTGGAGTTGTAGGGGTTTTGAAGTACAGCACAAGAATGTAGAAACAGTGCAAAATTTTAAAAGGGAAAAAGCAAAACCCTGCTGTCAGGAAATAGTGTAAAAAAAAAAAAAAGTGTGGTGTAAGGCTTCTAGAGTTTGTGGTTTGAAGGCCTAATGTTGCTGTGAATTCTCTCAAAAATTAAACCACTCATCTTATGTACTCCCAACCAAAACTTTTCCCAGTTTATCCTTACCTTATGGTATCTCTTTTTGGGGGTGCAAACTGCTGTACCATACAAAGAAGAAAAATATCGAGTGTATTCAGATTTGTTATTAAATAAGCCAAACTGTTTTCCCAGAAGCATGGTTGGTGTTCATGACATTGTGTTGGAAATGGGGGTACTTCATGATGTTTACAACACAACAGCACAGTATTTCAGATCCCTATCTGATTTTCCTGAATTTTATTTATTCTTAAGGGAGTAAGATGATAACCTGGGTCAGCATGCCCTTCCTTTACAGAAATAGGCTTTGTAATATTTATACTGAGTCCAGACATTATTGCCTTTTCGATAACATAGTTACTCAGGTTATTGTGACTGAATATTATATGACTAGAAAGAAGACAAACAGTCTAGCAGCAGTTGTTAAAATCATACTTTTTCTTGAATTGTTTTTAAGATTGAGTTTTGCTTATCGATACAAACATTATTTTCTGTAATTGTAGACCTGTTAAGGAACGTATAAGCTTTAAAAAATGATAATATTGGGCAAGATTTTCTTTCCTTTCTAGCTTACTAGAAGTGATTTGAATAAAAAAGAGTAAGTGGGCTGCTGGATTCCATACATAATGCCATTTTTCAGGGATTTCTTAAAAGTGAATGGAACACAGGACTTGGAAAGTTTTTATTGGAAAAAAAAAAAAGAGCAAGAAAGGCTCCCTAGTACAAGGGAGACATGGACATAGTGAAGAGAGTCCAGCGAAGGGCCATGGAGATAGCTGTGACTGAGACGGGAGCATTTCTCCTGTGATTAGAGACTGAGAGAGCTGGGGCTGTTCAGCCTGGAAGAAGGGTCAGGGAAGAATCTTATTGAAGTGTATAAAAATCTAAAGGGACGGGGCAAAGAGGACAGAGCCAGACTCTTTCCAGTGGTGCCCAGTGACAGTGGGCACAGACTGCTACACTTTTTGACTGTGAGGGTGAAGTGGCCCAGGGAGATATTGGATTCTCCATCCCTGGATGTACTCAAAAACTGCCTGGACAGTGGTCCTGGGTAACTGTCTCTAGTTTGTTTTGCTTCAGTGAGGGCACTGGACCAGGTGTCCCTTCCAACCTCAACCTTTCTCTGAAAATAGAATTTCAATTTGAAAGAGAATTGGCAAATTGGGGAGGCTCATTGCATATGATAACTTACTTTTGCAAAAGTCAACCATAAAAATAGAAGGGTTTACTTACATGTCTTTCATTTAAATTTGTTTAAAGGTAATGCATTAATTTATGTATTTGGGAATCATCTTCCACTAATGGAGAAAAGTCATAGTCATAGATTTGTTTTAGGTGGAAAGGACCCGTAAGATTGAATCCAAACATTAACCTAACACTGCCAAGCCTACCACTAAACCATGTCCTTAAGTACCTCGTCTACATGTCTTATAAATACCTCCAGGGACAGGGACTCCACCACTTCCCTCGGCAGCCTGACAACCCTTTCAGTAAAGAAATTCTTCCCAATATCCAGCCTGAAATATAAAGGGGTTTCTTCTAGCTTCATTTCTCGGTCTTAAGGGCATTGCTAGGAAGCCCTTTTCAGAACAGTGTCATCCTGCTGGTTCAAGAGATGCTTTCAAGAAGTAGATCTTTATGGTGGTCTTTGCCTCATCTGTCTGAATACAGCGTAACTGCCAGTTCCTGACTGTCCACTGAGATAATTCTCATAAGCAGTGTTTATGTGACTTCATCTTATCTTTTTCACCAGAAAATGGAAAAGGATGTTCATGTTTATTATTTCACTAACAGCCAAAAAAAGAGACGGAATTTTGAAGAGACTCGATGATGTCTCATTTCCATATCACCCTGAGTTTTTTGACATTTCCAGATTATCAGGGTAAATTATCAGGTAAACTGTCATCTACAGAGGCAATCTTTAATAATTGTGCAGTATTTGTATGCAGGTCATGTCAGATTAATACTTATCCTGCATCCCAAGATGTATATTAACTAGAGGCATCTTTAAGTACTCTTAATATGATATTATAATTTATAATTTGAAACCTCTAGACTGCCTGCTAGGAGCTAGACAAATTAATTCGATCTCAGCCTCAGAATTATGTTTCTCAAAGTGACAGCCCCAATTGTGTAGCCAGAGTGTGTCAGTCTTCCTGATGTACAGAACAGTTCCATCGGGCAAGACGCTGAATTAACAGTTTAGTAAACCTTGCTTCATCTGCATGTCACCTAAATTATAAGACTGGATTACATCAGTTTTTGCATCACTGAGGCACTCGTTTTCCCGGTAACATGTTATGAGGACATAGTATGTCAGAAAGGTATTGCTAAGGAGTTGCAGTGTCTATGAGCCAGGAGAAAACAAGGTTATAGTTGATGCATGTTCCATCATTAAGTAAAATTTTTGTACAGAATTTAAAAGCTGTTTGGGCTGATCAGGCTCTATAGCATATCTCAATAAATTGCAGATTTGTCTGTGATGGGAAATAGAGAATATCTTTATGGTGGCTGGTCAAACCAGCATTTTATGAACCACCTTAAAAGCTATCTCTGAATAAAAACATGTGTCTGTAAGCTTGGATATAAACAGTTTAAATAGGCAAAATAATACATTTATTCTGTAAATTCAAGGAGAAGTGTTAACTGCTTCATGTAGAAATTCTTTTCTTAGTTTTGAATTCAGGTCTTCAGAGATTTTGGGTCTTCCCCCCCCTTTCTAGACATGCTAGCTCTCAAATCCCATGTTATTAAAGCTTTCTGGGGGTGGGAGGTGTGGAACCAAAGTAGTTGTGTACAGGCTGCTTTTAGCTTAGGCCTTAGGGAGATGAGGGACACAGGTTGAATTGAGTTTAGTCCATATTGTGTCTGTCTAATGCTTTCACAAAACATAGTTTTACAATGGGTCATCAGACTTGATTGTAAAAAACAACCAAAGGAAATTACTTCAGGGTTGAGCCTTTTATACTTCACATAACCTTTCTTGATTTCAGTCACGTTGACCTGTCTGGTAAAGTTGCCCATCCATTCCTAGTTTAAACATTAACCATTATTTACTAAACTGTTAAATTGTCCTCATGTGGTTAGAAATTACGGATTGTTGATAGCTGCAGTGTCAATCTGCATGAAAATGAGCAGATAAATGGTACCTATATTCTATATATAGGCTAAAGTATAGAATAAAGTGTAGAATTGCCTACCTTAGAGTGTGAATGTGTTTGTATATATTTTTGTATGTATATGAATGCCAGTGTATTAAATAGTGTTTATATGTGCTCTGATATCACTACAATCTGCTGATAACAGTAGATAAAATATTCCTATTTGAATTGTTGTGATTGTGGAAAGAGGGGCCTTGACTTAAGAAGCTGATGATAAGCCAAATGAAGAATAAAAATTGGAAGAGTCAGGAGTTCTTTTTTTGAGGAAAAGTATCCTTTGGCTCCCAGTCAGGAAAGCTGACTGTTTGTGCCAAAGTGCAGCTTGAGGAGGGTCAGAGGGAGGGTAGTGGCCTCATTGAGTCCCTTTTTCTCTTTCTCTACATACTTTAAAACGACATGGGGGGGAGGTGGTTTGGGGTGGGTTGCTTTATTTGTTTCGCTGTGGAGTGGGTTGACCTTGGCTGGCTGCCAGACCCCCACCCAGCCACTCCATCGCTCCCCCTCCTCGAGGGCGCAAGGCAGAAAATAAGACGGAACAGCTCACGGGTCACACTAAGGGCAGGGAGATCACTTACCAATTACCGTCACGGGCAAAACAGACTCGACTGGGGGAAAATTAATGTAATTTATTGCAAGTTAAAAATAGAGCAGGATGGTGAGAAACAAAGAGAAAACTAAAACCAAATCTTCTCCTTGCCCTGCTTCTTACCAGGCACAGCTTCACTCTTTTATCTTGGACTAGTCTACATCAAGAAGAAGGTGACCAGCAGCTCGAGGGAGGTTGTCCTCTCCCTCTGCTCTGCACTGGTGAGGCCTCACCTGGAATCTTGTGTCCAGTTCTGGGCCCATCAGCTCCAGAGAGACAGGGAACTGCTGGAGAGAGTCCAGCGGAGCCACGGAGATGATGAAGGGAGTGGAACATCTCCCTTATGAGGAAGGGCTGAAGGAGCTGGGGCTCTGCAGCTTGGAGGAGACTGAGGTGTCAGCTCCTAAATGTTTATGAATAGTAAAGGGGGGAGTGCCGGGAGGACAGACCCAGCCTCTTCTCAGTGATGTCCAATAAGAAGATAAGGGACAGCGGGTGCAAGCTGGAGCATACAAGGTTCCACAAAAATATTAGAAAAAACTTTTTTATTGTGAGGGTGGCAGAGCCCTGGCACAGGCTGTCCAGAGAGATTGTGGAGTCTCCTTCTCTGGAGACATTCAAAACCCGGGTGGGGCCTGCACTTGGGGATGGCACCCGTCAGGTCCTGCAGCAGGAGCCGTCTTGCTGAATGGCAGCACAGCCTTCTGGTGTGTCAGCCACTCCTCCCCGGTTTGTGTCATCAGCAAACTTGCTGATGGTGCACTCTGTTCCCTCATCCAGGTCATTGATGAATATATTGAATAGTATGAGACCCTGTACCAACCCCTGAAGGACTCCAAGTAGCTACTCGCCTCCACCTAGACCCTGTCTCACTGAACACTGCTCTTTCCTTCAACCAGTTCACAATCCGTCTAACTTTCTGATCATCCAGACCGCACTTCCTCAGTTTAGCTGTGGGGATGCTCTGGGAGATGGTGTCAAATGCTTTCCTGTAACCCAGATAAACCACATCCGCTGCACTGCCATCATCTCTCCACCTGGTTACGTCCTCACAAAAGGCTATCAGGTTGGTCAAAGCGACTTCCCCCTGGTAAAACCTGCGTGGACATGCTTTCTGTGTGACCTGACCTAGGTGATCCTGCTTTGGCAGGGGGTTGGAATAGGTGATCTCTAGAGGTCCCTTCCAACCCCAAACAAGCTGTGGTTTTGTGATTCCGCGAGTCTGTGACTTGGGCTTGTTCAGTCTGAGGAAAAGGAGGCTGAGAGGAGGCCTTATCGCTTCCTACAATTACCTGGAAAGAGGTTTTAGAGAGAGGACAGGAAATAGTGCTTAATCCCTTTCCCTCGAAAGATCAGACAGGTTGGTGAGAGAGATGTCTCCTCACGAGTAACGAGTGGTTCAACAAGACAGAATTGTATTAATCTGGGGTGCTTGGAGAGCTTTTTTTTTTTTTTTAAGTTTGCGAACTACCTCACTATATTGCGTATCTTGGTTGTGAAGTTGCGTAACATGAATTTTAAAAAGCCCCTCTCTTTACTTGTGACACTCGTATTCTGGAGTCTCCAGAAACAGAACTGTTGTTGGATGCTGATTCCAAGTGCAAGGCTTGGCAAATTTATGTATTTCAAGCTACTAACATACCTGCTGTGTGCTTGGTAATACCCGTGTGTTTTCCTGAAGCTTTGTTGAGTTGGTATAGGGTGGGAGGAAATCTTTTTATGAAAGAGGTCTGAATGGTTGGGGGTTGGACTAGATGATCTTTTGATGTTGCTTCCAACCTCTGACATTCTGTGATTCTGGAATGGTAGAGACTGGATCAAACGTATCACCTTCTGTCAGCAACCTGATGGGACCGGATGCCTGGCCTGGGCCGTGCTTTCTTCCTGCGGTGCTGTGACACCCAGGGGCAGGCATCAGTAATTCTGGCAGCTGGAGCCTGGATTATTCCCTTTCGTGTAGCGAACTCAGTTTCTGCCTACGCCAGTTGAAGAGGGAGTTTGTTAAACAACATCCTTACCTTTGCTGCTCTAGAGGAGGAATGATTTATAGTTGTTGCTTGGCCGGGAGCTGAGCACGGATCGTCCGGTTTGGTTTGGGTTTTCTTTCCTCCCTGTCTTTACTTGAGCTGGGAGATCTCACAGATGACACGTTGCTGACATGCTGCTGGCCAGCCAGGGGTGGTTTGGGTGGGAGCGCTCGCACACCAAAGCCCCGAGCACATCAGTGTCCTCGTTTCTGCACCCGCACGTGTGTCCGGCAGCACCCAATTGCCCTGGGGAGCACGGGGAATCTGCCGGGGGACGGCTCATTTGTGCTGCAGCGCAGGGAGAAAGGATGGGAGAGGAGGGCAGGGTCTGCCCTTGTTACAGCCAGCCTGCCTTTAAAGCACCTCTGGGCTGAAGAGGTTTGGTTTCCAAGAGGAGTGTTCAGCAATTTGTGTTGCATCTGTATATTTCAGATGCTTTTTTTTTTCCTGTTAGCGCTGCCAGAAGATCCAAAGTAACTTGTTCACAAGGCGGTTGTTTTTGCCCACTAGTTAAGAGTTAAAAGGGCGTAACTCTGGAAATAAAACTGATGCTAAAGTTTTGTGATAGCTCCTGATTTGCCTTTACCCAATTTTTTTTTTTATAATTTGATCTTCTTAGACTCTTTTTCTCTTTAGTATGTCCTTGACTCTTTTTGTTACTTTCCCTGAAGTTTTCTAATTCTTTTCACCTTTTGTATTTACTTGATGCTCCTTTCAGTCTCTATTGTTGCTTTGGGTTCTTCCTTACACTTCTTCCTTTTATTTTCCTTTGGAGAAATTTGCTACTTTTTTCCCCCTTCATATGGCTTTGCTTTCCGTAGCTACACTACTCCCACATGCTGTTTTTTCCTGTGTTAACCTTAAGGAAAGGAAGCTCTGTATTCATTAAGAAATGAGGAATGGTGGAAGGCAGTGTGTGTGAGAGGACAGGAAATAGTGCTTAATCCCTTTCCCTCGAGATGCTGGAGAAGATCAGACAGGTTGGTGAGAGACAGCTGGGACCTACAGAACAGGACATGGGCAGCCTTGTTGGGAGGGGAAAAAGTGTCGTTCAGGAAATGGTGAACAACTTCTAAGCATAATGGTGTGACTGGGAAAGGGAGGGAGTGGGTAACATGACAAGCTGAAAACAATAGAAATTGTGACTGCCAAGGCTGGGGTTTCCTGCATCTTTGAGGATTTTGTGGTTTTGAGCTGCTTGAGGGATCTGCGCTGAAGTGCTCAGGACCTGGCCGGGGGTTGTGTCTCGGTGGCTCCCGTGGGGCATGCGGGGACAGAGAGGGACCCTCGGAGGATGCCTTCTCCCCTCTTTCCAGCAGATGTTGTTTCCCAGCAGCTGCTGAGGGGTGCCAGCCCACATACCGAGTGAAGCTGACTGGTTTTTGAAATACAGTAGGTCTATTAATGTCTGATGGATATTTCTATCACTGACAGGCAGCTGTTAAAGTTAACTGAAGATGACTAAGACAGGCCGCTTCCCCCTCACTTGTCCTTGTACCAAACTAGCAAACTACCACTCCAGTTTGAATCTGTTTGCTCGAATATCATTAAAATGCTTGTGGGGATCTAGGTCACAGGGGTTTGACGATAGCCCTGAGGTTCACGGCACATTTAATGTTGTTATGTTACAGCAAAGAAATTCCATTACCTGTTCCTTTTGTATATTTGTATTTTGAGATAAGGCATTCTCAATCACAGGCCTGAAGCATGTACATCTATGATTTAAGGTATATGCACATGCCATTAAAATTATGTTATTTTTTTTCTATCCTTTTTAACAAGTGAAAGTAAATGTCTTAAATATTTTCATTCTGCACAGTGGTTAATCAAACTGATGAAGTTAAAAGCCTAACAATAGGATTTGATAGCCTGATTAATTCGTTTTAACCTCATCCTCTCTGTGAACAATGCCAAGTGATGTAAATTGTGTCTGCTGACTTGTATGTAAAGAAGAGTTTTAATTTTGAACAGTTCCAAAAACTAGAGAGCTCTGATTCATTTTGAATTGCTTCTAGCTTAATTTCATTCACACTTGCTGCGAGTGGTTCTACTCTATAAACTTCCTCACTGGACTTGGTTAGTAGTATTGTTGTTCTGTAATCTGCATTAATGATCTATTAATTGGTGAAAAACTGCTCTGAAGACCTAAATAACTAATTAACCTTTTTCAGGTTTTTTAGTACAATTTCATCTGCCAGTGAGCTATGGGAAAAAGCTCTCTTTAGAGTAGAAGAGGCCTATAGGACTAGAATGTCCTATAAACATATTCTAGTTTATAATCATATTAACACATGTATTTATTCTCTCAAATATAACCTGACTAGAACATTAAGCTGCATTTCACAGCTTGCATCTTCCAACAACCATCAAAAAAGAGTGTTTTTTGCTTGATATCGAAGATGGAGCACTCATCATTGTGGAAGTGGAAATGTGCTATAATTCAGTTTTCAAAAATGTTGTATCAAACTTAAGAAAAAGAAAAAAAACAAACAAAAGCCATCTTTTAAGTTTAGGACACCTTTTTTGCTAGTTAAGTTGCTATCCAACCTGTAAAGTCAAAAAGAAGGTACCTTGATCAGATAAAATGCTTTAGAAGTAAAACTTGACTTCAGTGTTTTGCCTCACTCTTAAGCTTTGAAAGGGGGCCAAGAATGAGATTCACAATTACCGCTTTTTCTGTTATGCTTAGTGTTGGAATGGGGTTCAATAATACTGGTTAGACATTTTTTTAATTTTTATTTTTTATTTTTAAGAAGGTTGACTAGCCTTTTACTTATTGAAGATGACAAAATACTTATTTTTAAGTTTTCTTGAAATAAGATTGGGTAAAGAAGAGACCTACAGCATGTGAGAAAGTATGATTCAGTGTTTATCAAGTTATATTTTATTAATAGCAACAATGCTGTAAACAGATGCTTTAGTGATTACCTAAAATGAAACAAAATAGTCCTTGTATGGAGTAGGGGAAAAAGCATTTAAGGTCACGAATACTGTAACTGAGTTGAGTTTTTTTGTTGTTGTTGCTTTTTTTTCTATTTTTTCCTAAATGGAATTAAGTTTGCTGGCCACGGAAATCATTGCAGTTGGATATTCGTGTGCTGCTTGCTTTCTGGAAGCATTAAACCCTCTGCTATAGTTCCTCTCCCTTTTTTTTATCCTTTTTTTTTTATCCTCTGGCGTCTGGAGTGAAGAGAACAGGGGTCTTACCGTTCCCAAGTGCCACGCAGGTTTTGCAAGCTTCATGTTAACTTAGGTGGTGTCCCTGCCCATGGCAGGGAGGTTGGACCAGTTGATCTCTAAGATCCCTTCCAGCCTAGGCCATTCTGTGATTCTATGATTCTGTGAACTTTGGTATCATTCTGCGTGAATATGGGAAAAAGCTGCGACTGCTTCACATGAAAATAAACTGCCGTGCGGGATTGCCAGGCCGAGGACCTCCCGAGCTTGGGATGGGGTTTTGCGTTCGGTGGATCAGGGCCGAGGGGGTCACGGAGCTGGGGTTTGTTTCCTGGATTAAGAGAGTCCCAAAGGTAGGAGGGGCTAGGTCTGCTCCCTCTGAGTTGCATTCTGCACGCAAGTGTCCCAAGGTTTGGGGTTTTTTGGTTTTCTTTTTCCTGATCTATATGGTAAGCTGCCCAGCATCTGAAAGATGGAGATACGTGAGAAGGCAGAAGTTGCACTTTTCTTTAACGAGATTTTTCTAGACTACAGGAGTGGCTATTTTATTTTCCCATTTTATAATCCACATTTTCTTAAGCAAGTTGCCTCTCCCATGTAGGTCTGTTGCTGTTTCCTTTTCCCTCCCTACTTACTAGTTTTCAGCCCTCTGCCAAATTGCAAACAGATTTCTGACAAGTTTTGTCGTCTAAAGGGTGCCATTTTTCTAGAAGTGCCAAGAAGATGTTTGCCTCTGATGAACGCTCCCAGCACGAGAGAGTGTGAGCTCAATTCCTGTTACCGAGCAGGAATTCACACGGCTCTTTGACGTGAAGCTTCCCTGATTCTGCTCTCTGAGATGCTACTTGCTGGGGGGAGCAGGTTGTTTTTGTGTTTTATTGGTTTTGTGGGGAGTTCTTTTCAACCTCATAGCGGTGGCTTGACCCCAAGGAATTTTAAATTTTGGGTAGTTTGTTACCTTGTCAAGCCTGATTGTTTTAAGAATACTGTGAATCGTACTGCTGTGTTTTCAGCCATAAATCCAAATGCAGTTTTAATACGGTAACGCAGTTGAATATTTTAAAAATGGATAAACTGGTTTATTCCAAATAAACCACAGTATTAGGAAATACAAAAAGGAATGTTCTCTGTTTCTAGTTTAATTTTATGCCCGCCATAATGCAATCATTTTTGTTATGCAAATAAATAAAATGGTGCTATGCTTGTGACTCCTTAATGAAGCATTAGATTGGAAAATAACTGATTTTATTGTGAGACAGGAACGTTATTACTGTCATGAAAAGGTAGAAGTGAGTAATTCAGCAAATGTTAGTAGTACCTGTACCGTATTGCCAAATTCACAGCAGAATGCAATGAACTTTTTGTCAAATGCAGCTGCAAAAATAATGCCTTTTAATTCCTGTTAACGTTATAATGTCTTCTTTTAGTATTAAGCATTATGATACTAGGCTGGTCCCACACAATTCTTCGTTAGGTCACCTTTTTGATTGAGAATTTTTAACGTATCTTTAAAAATGTGAGAAAGATAGCGTGCCAGAAGTAGTTTATTTCCAGGCTGTTGTTGCTGTAACACAGAAATAAATTTGGAGTATGAATGCCGCATTATTCAAAAATTAATTAATGACTCAGAGCAGGTAGTGGAGAAAGACTTTAACTGCTGGATGACGTAGTTCTGTAAAGAGCAGCTGGTAGTGTAAGTTAGGAGATTTGGTGGTTTTTAATTGATCTGAATTTATTTTTTGCTGAATGTAGCACAGCTCGTGCTTTGTAGTTTCATGCTTTCCCTTTGCCTGCCTCCCTTTTTAGGATCAGACTTTTTTCTTTTCAGAAACACTTGATAGATTGTAGCTCTAGTTTTATGTAGTATCAAAGAGTTTTCCAACTTACATTCCACCTCTTCTCAGGTATCTACCATTACCTTTCCCTTCCTGCCTCTCCTCTGCCTGTCCTAGGCTTTGTAGGGTAAATGATGCAGGTACCTGGGTGCATTTTACACCACCTGTTGCAATAACAGCCACTGAATTGTTTTTATTCTTCAGGGTTAGATCTTGCTTCTGAATCTTGGTGAACTCTGTCATTTGTGCTCTTTACATACAGGGCTTGACGTGGCACGACGGATGCACTGTTGTAGGTAGTTGGTGACAGTATCTCTGTTTTACCCTCTGAGTATTGCTGGCTTCAGGAAGGGAGTTGTGAAGGCATTTTTCTGACTTGCGGGCTCCTTGTTGTTCGAGAAATATCTGTAAATCTTGGAAATTGGCTTAACCATGAATATATTATCAAGATGTGCTCCACAGCTCTTTTCCTCAGACTTACAGAGTCAAGTAGCTTTGACTGGAATGTGTTTGCTATTTAATAGGCTAAAAATATTCAGTTATTTATTACTTATTAGTTTAGGGTAGAGTGAAATCTTGTAGAAGAAGATTTCAATCCTGCCATGTAACTTATTTAAATATTACTGTGTTAATATTCACTTGAGAATCTGAAAATGAATCTGCTTAGATCATTTTACTTGAATAAAACAGAAAAAGCAAGTGTGAAAAGATAATTGGATTAAATAATTTGTTAATGTTACCATGGTTTCTTTTACTTGTCAGTGTTGCTTTTTAAGTACTTCAGCTGGTGGAAATGCATCATTTCTTTTCATTCTCGTTTTCAGTCTTTGAAGTATAGACGCTACTTCTGAAGAAGAGCAAATTAAAACAAATATGATGGGACTTGTGCTTTGTATTAACTGGGTTTTTGTGCTTCCTTTGAAGGTCATTCCGTGAGACTGCTGGGTCAGAAAAAGGATAATGGAAAGCGGTTGGGGGGAGCAAGACTGGATTTGCCAAAGATTAGGAAGAATCCACTGATAGAAATAATTTCCATCAATACAGGGTAAGAATCTTCCAAACTTACAGAACATTCAGTACTGCCAAGGAATTCAGCTCATCTCTTTCTCCAGGTCGGCTGTATCACAGAATCACAGAATGTCAGGGGT
>NW_009717899.1:0-36749 GCF_000703405.1 Apaloderma vittatum
GATGATCTCTAAGATCCCTTCCAGCCTATGCGATTCTGCGATCTATTGGAAGTTCTGAAAGGTGGCAGCAGTTTTTAATTCTAGCATCCTCTGTGGAAAAGGTACCTCAGGAGGCTGTTAAATTGGCTGCTACTTCAGTATCTCTTGTAAAACCCAGTTAACGCCTTCCATGGAAGTTGGCGCCACACAAGCAACATGACGTTTGCTTTAGTGCAGAGTGAGTTCACCTGTTCATAGGAAAACCTAAAATCATACAGCACAATTATTGAGCATGCTGTTAGCATTGGTGGGCAGATAGAGAGACGGATTGGCTCGGTCTGTGCCTGAAATTAATCTTTCTCTGCTTAGACTTGCAGTTCTGTGGTCTGAACTATGGATCCTGCTGTACCAGTCCTGGAGATAAATATGGAGTGCTCTTGCATACGATTTAAATTAAAGCCACAGAGATGTATCTTTTCTTTGCTATCAAAAAAAGACCTGTGGCCTTTTAAAGAAAGCAGCATAGTTATATTAGGTACTGTCTTACCATCTGTGGCAGAAAGTGTGTAAATAAATGGTTAGCTGTATAGCTGAAGGAGGTATTAGAGTATCTGGTACTGAAGAGCATTAGATTTCATGCAGCAAACTAAAATGAAGTCTACTGATGAGTCTGACTTCTTGCATTCTGTATAACTGCATTTTGTAATAATTGCAGAGGCAGTGGGCTGAGAAACTAGTAACAGACTTCTAAAACAGATGGTGTAGTTGCAGCTCTCTGTACATGTGAGGTGTGTAGGATCTTTGCTGGGCAACTATCAACAATGGTATCAGGTCTGATCTCATGCAGGTGAACTTAATGCTGTGACACCCTTTGAAAGGAAGAACTTGAAAAGAAATCTGCCTGGCACTTCTAGCAACTTGGAGGAAACATTTTACAAACACATCAACAAGTTTCCTCATTGTTGATGGCAAAACAGCCTTTAGTGTCATTCCATGATCTGGCTGTGATGTCTACTGGACCCTTGTATATTATGTGCATAGAGAATGCTTATGTCAGAGTAACTTCCAGTGGAGATGGGTATCTGGTTTATTCTGTCCTGAGATGTTTAAAAATAGAATAAAGCTTTCCAGACTGATGAGGTGTTTCAGCCTTGAAAAAGGTGCCTGTTTAGGCTTATTTTTCTTTCTAGCAACGTGGAAAGGGAAGTTGATCTCTGAAATGTGAGATGAAGCACAAAGAAGAAATTAAGCTGGTTTAATTGATTTTAAATTTACACGTCTCTGAATGTGCTCCTAAAGCAATTGTCCATGGTTACCTTACTGATTCTAGCCCGGATTGATGGTTTGATCTGGATTCTAGCCTGGATTGATCCTCACTGTGGATTTATGGCTGTTAACAGAGCATAGAATTAAAGAGGGAGCTTCAGAAATCCTTGTCTTTAAGCTGTGTGGAGTTTTTGTGTTCTTCCCTCTATTCTCTACTTCTCTGTAGGGCGTAGTTTGGGGAAATTCCTAAATGAAACACCCTTTTGGATGGGAGATCAACATGGCCTTGGCTGAAGTCTGTTATGCAATTTGTTAAACCAACAACTATTAATAACAGCTGTACTCTTACCCTCTAGATACAGTCCATCCAGGTCAGGGATGAGGCAATATGGCCGAGCACCAGTGTTGTGTGGTGCTATTTAATGCAGTAGTGAGTTTTTTCCATTAATTCCTCTTGTCAGCGACATAACATGGAAAGCATTTTCTGTAGCTGAACCTGAGGCGAAACAAACCTCCATGCTCTGGCGTGCAGACCTCTGGAGTTAGTACATAAAGTCTCTTGTCATGGTTGTCTTTCTCAGCCTCCTGCAGTGGTGCAGGGAGGCAGGTCATGTGCCATGGTGCATCTCTGAGAAATCGCCAGATTCTGATTTGAGACAGTTGTTTTTCTTCCGGTTGAATCTCAGTGGTATCTTGGTTTCGTCTACTAAATGAGTTTCGTCATAGCTGGAAATCAGGTCTTGGTAATCTATGAGAGCTCTATAAACCCTAAAACATCTCAGAAAAGAAAGGGGAAAAATAATGGAATGACATAAACCTTGTTTTTCATTTACAATAATTAAACTTTGGGAAAATTATAATTCATATCGACAGGAATAAGTCAGAAGGAATAGGGGTTTACTGTTTAGTGGAGAGAAGGATGAGCAAGGGTGTAAGCCTTGAGATCGTGAAAGGATTATAAGCCTTGAGCTGGTGAAAGGCTGTAGTAAAGAGAATGGTAATCCATTGTGCATTATTGCCAGAAAGAAGGCTGTACAAGGTAGTTCACCTACCTTGTAATAAGGATGACACAAATTGTGTATGGAGAAAGGAGTAAATTTATGAGTAGTTACACCCTGGAGCAGTTTGCTAAGACAAAGGCTTGTGTTCCTTTTCTGGAAAATTTTGAAGAAAGATTGGATGAAAATTGTTCTGGGCAGTGCCTGCTTGCCTGTTAGTGACACTGAGCTTAGACACTCCTTTTGACTTCCTTTCTGGTCAGAGTTCTGTGATTAGAGCTTGGTTCTTGTAAATGCTGAATGAAAGATGTGTTTGAATACCTGTTTGTTCACTTAAAGTGTGCTTACTTTGCAGGCTTATTTAACATCTTCTGTTTATAATCTGCAGCTGGTCGTCGTCAGAGTTTGACTTGAATGAAATCCGTCTGATAGTTTACCAGGACTGTGAGAGGAGAGGCAGACAGGTCTTATTTGATTCCAAAGCAGTCCGCAAAATTGATGAAGCTGTGGTTCAGGTATGAAATGCTAACTTTGCGTTTGTCCTACTGTTCTTTTGTTTCCCTTCCCAGGAATTTTAATGTGACAGTGTCAACTTCTTAATCACACTTGTGATCTTTCACTTGATCTTGGTTCTGTGAGAGCTGCAACAAGGGCGTATTAGATTCCAAAAAACCTATGAACACATACCTGGTATTAGGTATTTTCAATACCATATTTATATTATAAAACGTAACATCTTAGACCTGGTTTGCTTTCAAACAAAGCAATCTATAGCCCTTTCATACGAGTATTTCCGTAGGCTTTTTCATGTTGACTGGGATTGCTTTTTGTTGTTAGCACTTGTTGTGTAGTCCTTTTGTTCCAGTGATGTCTAACATGTCTTCCTTTGGTGTTTAGATCAGTAAAGTTATTGGTTTTCTGTCAATTAAAACAACTCCACTTTAGCCAAATGTGCTGTAATGTCTAAGACTTGATACATGGCAGTATGTGGCCACGTAAGTTTTGATGATATGCATCGAAGCAAGAGTATATGTTCTCAAGGTGCTCTGTGCTGTTCTCCAGGCACAGAAGTTGTAGAGTAATACTTACTGCAAACTTCGGTGATTTTAAGATGAGTAAAACAGTAGTATTTTGAGGGGTTTTTTTTAGTTTTGTTTTTATTTTTTTCTGCTAGCTCTGTGTTTCCCTTTTACATTGAGTTATTGCAAATTTTTGATACAACAGACAGCTTCAACATGTCAGATGGGCATGGTTTACTGTAGAATCACGAGCTACCTAGAAATAGTTGTGACTTGTGGAAATTATTCATGAAGATGCTTAAAACCCAGCAATCTCTATTTCAGTCACACTGCAAATATGCCAAATCAGTTACTTATCAGTCATCAGCTGATAATGCTCATCATCTGCTTAAGAGGGTAAATAGGTCAGACTGGTCTGTTAATCTTGCATCCCTCTTGCAATCAAGGTCATTACTTTGTGTCTTAAAATTGGTTTAAAACACAGCATGTGGGGAAGAAATACTTTTCTGGCTATATTTAAATATTCAAATTACTCCACTTACTTGAATACTTGAGAAGTTAACTACAAAATGTCCTATCAGAAACTCTTTGTGACACTGATATAAAACAGATTATAAACTCCCTCATAACATACGATACATGCTATAGCCTCTTTTCTGTCCAGAATCTAGATACCCTTTTAAAACAGCCAAAGGACTTTGAATGGCATGCAAACACAAGAATGCTAAAAGTGATCTTGGATATTATTATATTTGGTATATTATCAAACAGTAAGCCTAAAACTGGCTTCATTTAAAGCTAAGAAAAAGTTACTCTCAAGTTCAGTCCAGTTTAGATGAAAGTCAAGAAAGTGTGTGTGTGTGTGTGTACTGTGCATTTATCCGTTTTCCTGAAATAACGTAAAGCTTTTTCACGTTGAATATTCAGATATGTTGTTTGTCTTTAAAGTATGCAATGAACTTAACTGGGGAAAGTAGCAGGTCTATTCTAGTTAACCATGTTTTAATATACTGCATTTCTTTTCAGAGTTCTTAATGTAATCTCCAATTCTTTCTGCAGATGGTGTGTATCAGACTACTTTTAGGCATTTTTTCCTAATAGCTTATTAAGCATGTGACTACTGACACTGGTGCATTTGTAAAACCCCTAATGACAGTCACATTGGGATTAGATAAGGAATGGCACATAAGGACTATACTAGGAAAAACTGCACAAAAGGAGCACAAATATAGGAAAGAATATAGAAGTCAAAGATTTTATTTTTTTTAAACATGCTAGTAGGCTTATTTTTAGATTAAGGAGCTGTACTATCACTGTGTTTTAAACTCAACTTATTTTTAAAAAAATGACACATTATCTACTCTGCTTTTCTTAGCTGCTTCTTCTGCATCTTTCATTCTGCCCATTTAATCATCTGGTCATCATCACTTGAGTATTCTAAAACTTAACTGCCGTTAGTGCAGTGTAGCATTCAAAGCGTTCGTCTTGAGAATCAGTCTTGTGAAATGTTGGATTCTCCTTTTAAGATTTCCATTTAAGTTCCTGTTATTGTTTCTTTCTCGTCTTGTTGAGTCCAAAATGTAAATTTGACTGTGGTTGCTTTTTACTAGCATCTAGGTTATTACTATTTCTTTTTGCCTGCTTGCCTGTTTTCTCTGTAAACTACCTGCATGTACATTGTTGACGGTTTTAAAAAAATTATTTGATTTCTGCCAATGCATGTTCCCTATGAGGTAAACTATGCTGGTTCAGAATGAGACTTGGGAAAATACACTTCATATTGATGTGTGCTAAATAAATGTATGATTACATTAATATGCATTAAATATATGCTTGTTAAGGGATTTTGAATTTCTTAAATATTTCAAAAGTTCAAGATAAGTTTGAGAAAAGGTGAGATAATCTTTCTAAGACTTTAAGTAGCTTTCATTGCTGCAAGGTTACAGTTTTGCTCCCATCATATAAATCATTTCAAGTACATGTGAAAAGTATGCCTGAAATAATTTGACCCTTTTAACTGTTGTCTGATGGACATTCAAATTGGGAAAAAAAAAAAGAGTAGCTATTAAAAAACCCTGAGAAACTCATAGTTTTTTATTCAAGAAAACTATTAAGCAAATCCCAATGAGTTAAATGCAGCTTGTCTTATGAAACATAGGAATAGTTTTAATGTAATCAGTATCCTTCTGAGATTTTGATTACGCCTTTCTGAACAGTTCTAAGATGTTGCTAAAATATAGTGACTTGAGAGTAAGCTTTAATTCAAAGGTGTGGGATTTCTTTTATTTTTGAGAGTTTGTTTTTTGTTTTGCTTTTGTTTTTTTTACACAACTCCTTTACAGGTTTAACAAATAGATTTTATAACCTGGTAATTCTACCAATTGATGCGTTATTTGCCTGTTTTTTTTGCTGGCTGCTCTTCTTTAAGAAATCTGTTAATCAGTTGGGGAGCAAAAGTTATATGCAATTTGAAGGATTAATTGTGTAAATGATTATGAGTTGCTCACAAACCTATTTCTGTAAACTGAGATTTCATTTACATAAACTTTGGCAAATGTTCCACAGAGCAATTCATAACGATTGGGAATGATCTTCCAGTGAAACTGTGACTAATTACTCTGGCTGTGTGAAAACTTGTTTGACAATATAAATGTGAGAGGAGTTCTGCACTTTCTGATGCTGACCTTATTTAATATTTAAAACCGATGTATATTTTTTGAGCCAAATAATATCTTTTATTTCTGTTGCTTGCTTGTAGTTTACGAAAAATCTTGCCGTGGTGTTCTTATAAATTAGAGTTCACATTTGCTTTGTTTTCATCATATTGCTCTGTTTTGATGCAGAAAATGGCAGAGGATGCTTCTGTAAAAACTGACAAGAACTGCCAAGCAAGCAGTGGAAACAACAATATTTCTTCCCATAGTCCCTCAGCAAGCTGTATGCAAAATATCAAAGAACAGATACCGAAGTATCAGGTAACATCCCTTAGCTTTCTTGCTTGTTTTCATTCATTTTATTGAAGAAGTTTGTATGTAAAAGCCTTAAGCTATGTGAATTGAATGACTAGTTATACTTGTAGTATATTACAAGTTAATCTGAACCAAGCTTGAGATATCTACACTATCTTCCAAGTGTTGTAGAGTAAGAACGTGTTGGTACTTCTTAACCTTCTGGTCTCTCTTGGTCTTGTCTTTGAAGGACAAGATGTTTAGTAGCATTATTATTTGTGAAGGTCATTAAAAGCACCATCCCATTCTCTGTTCTTGTTTTGAAAGATGTCTACTTATGTTTCAGGTCAGTTCTGAAGAAGCTGTTGAACACTGTGTATTGAGTCCTTTTAGTTTGTCTTGCTGTACTCTGAGATTTTTGAGAGAACTACTTTAAGTACCCTGGCTGTTTCTCAGTTAAAAGCATAAACATTTAATAGAATCATAGAATGTATTGGGATGGAAGCAACCTTTAAAGGTCATCTAGTCTAACCATGCTGCAGTGAGCAGGGACATCTTTAACTACATCAGGTTACTCAGAGTCCTGTTCAGCCTGAACTGGAATGTTTCCAGGGATGAGGCTTCTACCAGCTCTATGGACAGCCTATTCCATTTAATTTAGAAAAATGTAATTTAAAGCATGTATGTTCAAGGTAGGGAAAAGAAATATTTAACTAGAAGGTCAGTGATTTCCTCCAGAATTAACAAGCTTCTCTTCATATTTGCTATTCATGATCAGTCTTTGTTTCAAAGTAGAAAGACAGTCTGATTATACTTGAAAACATAGTCCTCACAAATTATTTTCCAATCAAAAATGTTTCCAAGAAGCTTTCTGTAAGGGCAGGACAGGAGAATTTATTCATTTCAATAAGGAAGATGGTGATCCTGACCACAGAATAAGGGAACACCTACAGTTTTCACCAGACACTCTGGTATAGGGGAATGTTGCTGGACAAAGATATTTCTTTGGAAATGCCATAGATCTCTTCTTCCTCTGTCTTACCTTTAGAGGTCTTGCTGGAACGAGTGCAACAATGCCCATCCAGTGAGCAAATCAAAGTATATCTTCCAGCTGTGCTTTCTTGTGCTTGTACTCAGTGTGTTAGAATCACACAGGATTTTATTCTGCATGGAAAAGCATAACTTATTTGTATTTTCCATTCAAAATGTAGTTCTATGGCACTATTATTAAATTGAAATAGTATGTTATTGATGTTGTTCTTCCCATCTTCTTGTCTACGTAGTACACGAGACCAGCCTCTGATGTCAACATGCTGGGAGAAATGATGTTTGGCTCAGTGGCAATGAGTTATAAAGGATCCACCTTGAAGATTCACTATATACGGTGAGTGTCCTTTTCTGTGATGTACTCTCGTCAGGCGCTTGGAATTGGTGACTCACTGAAGTGACTGTTTATCCTTTCAGTTCTCCCCCACAGCTGATGATAAGTAAAGTCTTCTCAGCCAGGGTAGGAAGCTTCAGTGGAAGCAACAATAAGTAAGAATATTTTTAAAATTTTTTTTCTTCCCTATGCAATATGGCTATCTTTCTTTCTCCTTTTGTACTCCTTCTGTCACTGCTTCTAAATTGTATATAGCCGAAGTGGAAAAGTCTAGTAGAAAGTTGGAAATGGTGGCTGCGGAGAAGGATTCACTTGTTGGATCTCAACCAGACTACCCAAGTTCAAAACATAAAATCTTGATGTCTTAATTTGTCCAGGCATGCAATGAATGTCAGAGCTTAGCTGGACAATCAAAGCCTCTATCTCTTCCTGCTGCCAGGTAAAGAAGGGGTATATGTTGAGAAAGTTCTGTGTCCCTGTACCCCACTTTAGTTTCCTTCAACAGTGACAGAAGATACACTGTTTCTCATCTGTTCACTTTTTCCTTGTCCCTAAAAATGGTCAAATGTGAATAAACTGAATCCCAAATGTGACATATAGAAATTTAGAGTAATTCAAAGAAGGTGCCTGTCCAGAAAACAAATGCCTGTTTCCTTACAGTTTCAGAAAAGCCTACTGCTCCTTGAGCTTGATTGTGAAGTTAATCTTCTGCTTTTTTTCCGTAATATGAGCCTCATTCTTAAGCTAATATTAATGCCTGTTGATCACATGCTTAAGGAACACTTTTCCCCTCCGCCTCCCTTTTTTAGTTTACAAGATAGCTTTGAATACATCAACCAAGATCCCAGCCTGGGAAAGCTGAACTCAACTCAGAACGGTTTGGGAACCTGTCGCAGTGGAAGTAATTTAGGTAAATATTTCCAGGTTCTATGTCTGTCTGACAGCATGAGGCCATCTGTTCATTCAGTTTGGGTTTTTTTTGCTGTGCATCACTTTTTTTCTTTTTTTTTAAATAAAAAAATCTTGGTTGCATTGCATTTTCTCTACATTGCTTTTGTTTCCTAGGTGTGTTACAGCTGTGTAGCAGCAAACTGCTGCAGGGTGTGTCTGAAGGAGGTCCCCTCCGGCTCATTCGCAGTGCTTCTTTCTTTGCAGGTTTGTGTGGAATGCCAGCCACAGTGTGACCCATTCATATGCACACACAAATCCAGCTCCTTCTGAATCCTTGCAGGACATGCGTAATTACTCTCTAGAAACACAAAGGGCTAAAAAAATGACAGCAGATGTATCTGACTATATACTTAAAAATCTTTCATTAAAAAAAATAGCTAAATTAATTGCTTTTTGCTCAGATTTCTAATTCCTGTGCTTAAAGGTATTTTAATGCGGTGTGTTTAATGACAAATGAGCCCTTATGTTTCTTAGAGAACTTGTTTCCTGTCTTATAGGTGGTTTCTTGCTAGCGTGCAGGTGTCTTGCCTGGTGTACAGCTGCTTCTTCTCTTACCTCTGGCTACTCTGTTTTAATTTTATGGCAGACATTCACAATTCTTGAGCTAAGCCTGGAAGGCTTTAAGGTTTTTTTTCATTTTTTTTTCCCCCTTTAACAATATCAATTTCTCCAATTTTTGAAATTTTAAACTACATAAAGTCTCATTTTGCAGGCATACTGATGACCCATGCAGGTGGGTAGATCTTAGGCCTAAGCGGTTCTGTTGATTGCAAACATACGAAAAGGAGTACCAATGCAGTTCCTTCACAGCCTTTGCAAATCCTGCATGCTCTATGATTTGAGTGACTCTGCACTACTAACACTTCAGCGTAATACAACGTAGCCTGAATGTTTCTTACTGTCAGGCTTTGTGAATAGTAAATCTCTGCTTGGGGAGCAGCAAATCAGAAGCTTAATGGACTTTGTATTTTGATTATTTCATTATGATGTTAATCAGCATAAAATGACAATCTTGCACACACAAAAAAAAATGTCAAGAGTGACAGATGGGGGGGGTACTGCTGGCCCTCATTACCAAAGCATAACTGGTTTCTGATAGACCATACTCATGTTCTTAAGCTTTTTAAAGGTGTTTGTATACTGTGGCAAATAACCAACTTCCTCTAGTACTGTGGTACTCAGTATGGGAATGCTATTTGCTGCCACCTCCGCTCACATCATACTGCTTATTTGGAGTAGCAGTACAGGATGTAACTTTGCTGTTTTATGACCTTTAAACTTAAACATTTTTTTTAAAATGCTGACAAATAGTATGATGAGTTATGTAATATTTTCTGTTGATCTGATCTGTTTGTTTTAGCACACAGCACACCTGTTGATATGCCTAGCAGAGGACAAAATGAGGACAGAGACAGTGGCATTGCTCGGTCAGGTATCTGCTGTCTGTTTTGTTTACCTGCTTTTGTAATTGCTACAATTCTTTGGTGCAGTGATTTGCCTGAAATATAGGCATCATATGACCTATAAATACAAAAATTTTTGAGTCTGTTAAGCAGTTTTCCTACTGCTTTTATCCCAAGCCTTAATGCAATTGATATTCTTTGTTTACAGCCATCACTTTCAGGGTTCTTAACTGATTTTTAATTTGGGGAAAGAACTGGCTTGAAGCCTTTACTGAAACAAGGGAAGAGAAGATGTTTTTGCACTGAAAAAGAAAAGGAGTCCAAGAGACCAGGAGATCTGTTTATTTTAATGGAAGGGCAAAACTTCTTAGGACAGAATGCTTTAATGAGAGTAAGACGACTTTTACTGTGTTGTAGTAGGGAAGATCTTTGACTTTATGTGAAAAGAATGTCCTCAGGCAGCAAGATTTATTTAAATAATTGTCATATTGAAAGTGAATTATGTGAAAAAGATCAGCAATCCAGAGTAATACCTGTGGGAATTTGTCTTCAGTTAGAGTACAAAACAAATACGTAACCAGCACTCTTTGTAATTCAATGTATGTGGGGTTTCTTGCTTTCTTGGTAGCATCTCTGAGCAGTCTTCTGGTCACTCCTTTTCCATCTCCAAGCTCCTCCTCATCATCATCTAGCAGCTACCAACGTCGCTGGCTCCGAAGTCAGACAACCAGTTTAGAGAACGGAATTATTCCAAGGTGGTGAGTGCAACACCTTTCTTCTTAAATTACTGCCAAACAGCTGTTCTAAGCAAAGCAAGGCTTAAGCCTCTTTTCTTTAAAAGGACAAATCCTGTTATTAAATGCTCTCAATTCAGTCTAAGTTCTGTGCATATTACATAAGATTCCCAGTATTAAGAAAGATCAAGTTTTGGCTGAGTATGAACTGCAAGGCCCCACTTGAAATATAAATATTTATATTTATATCGAATGCATAGACTGTGTCTGAAGCCACATTTGGAAAAGCAGATTAAACTGTTTCTAAAGGAGCAGAGCATCCTGTTGAGATGAAAGGAACTAAAACAACACTGCTGCCATAATTACATTATACTATGATGAAGCCTGACTAGTGAGCATTTACTGAAATTCTGGAGTAATAGCCCATGACGACTCTCTTGGCTGGTACAGGATGTTCCTGGTGTGACTTCTGCCAAAACAGGAAGAAAAAAAAAGGGCTGTGATCAAAAAGCTTGGCTTCTGTTTTGGAATTTTATTAGCTTTTGTAGCTCAGTGGTATAACAAAGCATGGAATGCAGCAGACCTTTCTTAGCTAATAAGCAAATTCTCCCCTTGTTGGCTGCAAAATAATAAGTGGTTCTTGGTTATCTGCTCGTATGTACTCATCCACCTGCACTCAGAGACAGCATAGAATTAGTGGAGACCTATGAAAAACCCTACTGTTTGGCCAATCTCCATCTTCACTGGTTTTGGTTTAAGAGATTTATAAGCTGCTAGTTAAAATATGGTCAGTAAGAAACAAAACCGAAACCTTTTTAAAAAGAATTATTTCCTTAGTGTCAACACTTAAAGCTTTTTTCCTGTATATTCTTGATAAATAATTTCTAATGTGAAGAATCATGCAGTGTGCTAATATAGCAGCCGTGCTTTCTAAATCATGCTTGTAGTTGAGAATAAGCTAGTAAACCTTTTGCTATCAGTAAATCCAAGTTTAGTTTAGTTTCCTAAAGAAGTAAAGCTGAGAGCAGTGCATGCGAAAAGTTAACATTAAGGGTAGGTAATTTCATCACAATCTAAGAAGGAGCCAAAGTTTCACAGATAGAAATTTCCTCAAAGTGTTACAAAAGTATCAAATTGTTTAAAGGAAAGTAGCCTTCTTGGACTGCTTGTTCACTATTGGAAGTGGGTTGTGTTTCTTGTACACTGGAGAATCTATACTGGGGAAAGATATTAGAAACAGGACATTATTATTTCCACTATCTAGAACTACTCTTTCTAAGGCAAAAAGGCTCTTCGGATACT
Source organism: Apaloderma vittatum (assembly GCF_000703405.1). Taxonomy (NCBI): domain Eukaryota; kingdom Metazoa; phylum Chordata; class Aves; order Trogoniformes; family Trogonidae; genus Apaloderma; species Apaloderma vittatum. Next base: position 11,982 of record NW_009717899.1, read on the forward strand.
GATTTTCTGATTGCTTGTTAGAGAAACAGTAAGCTTCTGATTGAATACTTCAGTGACAGCAGAGTTTGCACTTCAGTTTGTACAGCCAAGATTCTGCAGTCTCCAGGTCTGATGTTTTAGGCCAATAGCTCAAAGAAAGTGAGATGTCTAGCTGGAACTCCATGTAGTCAGTTGGCAGGCAAGCTAGGTTAGCAGCTTTGCTGAAAAGGCTTCTTTCATAGACCTAAATTCTTCAATTTCTGTTCCTGGGAAGCAGTACAAAAGCTTTGTGATGTTTCTTAGATGCTGACTGACCATCCTTTCCCAACTTCCTTGAGAATTTCTGTCTCTGCTTGCAAGTTCCTGAAGTTCAAATGAGGTTATGTTTTTGTCTTGAACTCTGTTTTCCCACAAGCTGTTTTTTGCTGGGGTTTTATTGTGTGTGGCTTTTCCTGTATTCCTGGACTCTTACATCTATGATGAGAAACTTTTGTGTATTTAACTTTGTCAAACCGGTTAAACTGTAAACCACTTATTTTTACAATGAATGCTTAACTTTCAGGCTTTCCTCTTGTTAATTGCTTCATAGTGGTCTATAAATGCCACAGACTCCATTTCAAGATAATTCTGATATGAAAAGCCTTCACACTTTTAATTATCACTCACCAATATTGCAGTCTTAATTTACAAAGAAGCTTCAAACCCAAACTATTTCCATATGAACTGCTGCTCTGAATGTCTGCATTTGTGTTCTAATAGTTTGTTTGTCTGTTCTCACCCTTCTTCTCCTACAATTTCTCAGTGGATTACAAGCTATTATTCAATTAAAGTTTCTTGCAAAAAACCATTCTGACCATACTATTTTACTCATTGATGTATACACTGTTTAAAGATTTATTTTTTTTTTTAGTGATATGATTAAGAAACTTTAAACAGAAAATAATAGTTCAGTAAATTCAGCGACATCAGTATCATGCTGCAATGCAAGTATATATGGAGAAATAAGATGAAGGGATTGATACCTTTGGTATAATCACAGAAAAACTTACACTGAACTGAGGCTTGTGGATATCATCCAAATCAGTTGCCTGTGCAAAGGACTAGCTTGGAATTTAGATCAGGTTGCTGTTGAACTTATCTAACTGAGTCTTGAAAAATCTCAAATGATGGGGATTTCACATCCTTTCTGGACAGTGCCCTCTATTGTATCAACCATATTTCCTCTCATTTGGCATCATCTGCAATTAACTGAAGGTATATTTTGATCCACACACTGATTATCAAGATATTGAACAGTATTGATCCCAGTATAAAGCCATGTGTAATATTGAAAAGTGGCACAATCGATGAAAGAAAGGGAATAAACAGAACTTGGGGAAACAATAATGGTTGTAAATTAGCCAACTGTTTTGTGGGTGTTTGTTTTTTGTGGTTTTATTTTTTTTTTTTAAAAAAAAGCATTTTAAACTGAAATATATCGAACTTTGAGCTAGGCACACATGTATTTGTAGGTGTTAAGATTGTGTTTTCACAGTAATTACTAAGTGATGACATTTTGTCTTCAGTTAAAATAGAAAGTTTTATTTTGCGTGGTTAAGTGCCTTAAAAAATCCATCTTAAGATTTTGGAATTGTCTATGTAGCATGCTTTCCAAATTCCCTCATGAGGAGCAGTGCAGATTCAAGAGCATCATGGAGGTACTGCTGAGCTTGAGTGCTGGATGCAGTTCACAGCTTTGAAATTACCTTTAATCCAGAAGGAGGGATTTTGTAGTAGCTCTGTTTCAGAGAAAGTGTTTGCACAGCATTAAGAGCTGGCCTCTTTGAGGGTTGCCTTCCTCCTGTCTGAGGAAGCATAGGTCTTATCCATCAATATATCAGGTATCCTCTGTTCAGAGGTGCGTGACGGCAGATTCTTATATTGTCAGTCAAAGGAGACCTAAGAATGAATTGCCTTCTATGTGAAGAGAGATGAATAGAAGATGAATTACCTCTCGGTACATAGAATCATAGAATTTTTTAGATTAGAAAAGGCCTTTAAGATCATTGAGTCCAACCTAGTAATGCCGGGTCCACCACTAAGCCATGTCACTAAGCACCAACTTTACACATCTTTTAAATGCCTCTGGGGATGGTGACTCCACAACTTCCTTGAGCAGCCTCTTCCAATGCTTAACAACCCTTTTGGTGAAGAAATTGTTCTTAATGTCCAATGTAAACCTCCCCTGGTGCAACTTGAGGCCATTTTCTCTTGTCCTAATGTTTTTTATTTGGGAGCAAAGGCTAACCCCCACCTCGCTACAACCTCCTTTCAGGTCATTATAGAGAGCAATAAGGTCTCCTCTCAGCCTTTTTTTCTCCAGGCTAAACCTCAGTTCCCTCAGCCACTCCTCATAAAACTTGTGCTCTAGACTCTTCATACAGACATAGGTAACTGTCCTAAAAAATCTGTCTTACAGGTCCACTGAAGAAATGTTTAGTATGGCTGATGAAAGCTGCAGCTCCAACCCTGCAATGGTTCGGAGGAAAAAAATTGCAGTCAGCATAATCTTTTCTCTGCCTGAAAAAGAAGAAGCACAGAGAAACTTCCAGGATTTCTTTTTTTCTCACTTTCCTCTGTTTGAATCTCACATGAACAAGCTGAAATACGCAATAGAAAAGGTATGGAATACTAGCTTGACTTAATGCGGAAAAATAAATGTGAAACAGAATGAAGTATTCTAGAATCTGATAGATGAAGAGTGGGAGAAGGTGCGTGGTTTCAAGCTTCCCTCCCTCCTTACACATGTGGTCTTGAGCCTGAGCCCAAGTGTAGGAATTCAGCATTTGCTGAAAAAGAGGTGCAGTTTCTAGTCAGAATAAGAATGAAGTTTTAGGCTATGGGTGGTTTTCCTTTCCTTCTCACCGTGTTTCACTGTGAGGTTTTCTTGACTCCTTGAGGACTGTGGAAATGATGGTATTCTATCCTTTCATGCAGTATCTGAGAGATACAAAATGTTTGTTATTGTCTTCTCCTTACTCTCAAAGAAGTTCTCTTCTCTCCCCACCTCGAGTCTTAGGGATTGATCTCATGAGGTGGAGGGAGATTGGTAACTATTGCTGTCCTGAGTGGCTGTAGGGCCCCGGGGCTTGATCTTAATTATTTTGACATGTTAATGAAGCTTAAAAAGATGAAGAATATGAATCCTTTAAGAAGCTGTTTTGTGTTTTTAACTCTTAATCAAGGCCATGATCTCATGTAGAAAAATAGCAGAATCCAGCCAAAGGGTGCAGGTTTATATCAGCCGTGTCATGGATGCCCTGGGAGAATTCAGGTGAGTTGATGGAATTCTGTATTACCAAGAGAGCTCTTCTTGTGCACCTCTGAACCTATTTTTCACTTGCAGTTAGACGAACTGAATGTAAGGTCTTGTAATTTAGCCAGTCTTGAAGTTAGTGTGAATGACTTTTCTATGTGGGGTATTGGGTAAATGTTTTTAGAAAACATTAGCAAAACCAGCTCAGCCGTTGTCAGAATGAGAGTAAAAGTATTTCTGTTGCGCTCAGTTATACCCAGGACTGTCAGCTAAAGATTTAAGATCTCATCAAGAGTTGGTTTCTGCTGATTCTTGTACAGATGTGGATGGGTTGATGGTTGTATCTGGGCAGATGAGTTGTCTACTCCTAGCCATGGATACTGAACAGTGTAACTGACAGGAAAGTTGCCATTGAAGGCTCTCTTTTTGGTACTGAAAAGAATGGCCAGGAGCCAGGAAAGGCAGCCTGGGGAGAGAGAGAGAGATGAGGCTTTGGTGGAATGGAGTTTCTGTGATGTCTGGAATGTGGAGTCGAATCACTGCAATGAATAGAATGGGTTCTGTCCCCCCTCAAAATTACTTCAGAGTCATTTCTCTGAATATAAATACACAGATAAATGCAAGAAGAGGCAGACAAATATGTAAATAATACAAAGACCTTAAGTTCTGGTACACTGAATTAAACAGTATAGTGTTCTGGAACAGTAAAAATCAGTGTATCTGGAAAACTCTTCCTGTTTCTTTAGTCTCCTAGATTTTAACTTAAAAAAAAAAAAAGGCAGTAGACAATAGAAGAGGAAAGGGTCTACTTGTATTTGAAAGATTGGAATGTGCATATTAACACTTACTTCTTGGGAATTTTTTTTGAGCAGAGTTACGATCTGGAACTTGTATTCTGTTCCAAGGATTGCAGAGCCTGTGTGGCTTAATATGATGTCCAGCACCCTGGAAAAGAATCAGCTATGCCAGCGTTTTCTTAAAGAGTTTACATTTCTGATAGAACAGATCAACAAAAATCAGTAAGTTTTTTCCAGGTTTTTTCTAAGAAACAAAAAAACCCTCAACATCTTGTGTGCTTCCTAGTGCATGAGGATATGTTAAAGCACTTAATGGGATATTCTTTTGTTGGTGTTACTTTGGTCATATTCTTTTTTCCTAGGTTCTTTGCTGCTTTGTTAACTGCAGTGCTGACCTATCATCTGGCCTGGGTACCGACAGTCATGCCAGTGGACCATCCTCCCATAAAGGCCTTCTCTGAGAAGCGCACGTCACAGTCTGTGAACATGCTGGCAAAATCCCATCCATATAACCCTCTCTGGGCACAGCTTGGTCAGTAGGAAATGGAAAGCTTCAGACTTCTCTGTAACTAGCACCTTCCTGCATCCACTCCTCTTATCTAAGAGTTACATTTATTGATTTACCTTGCTGTAAACTGGACTGAACCAGCAGATCTTTTTTGCCTGGATAAACGGAGCATTTGGAGGGCCTGTTAATAGCCTGAGTGCTCTGCTTTTTCCCATAGTCCCGTGTTGTCATCCTCTTAAGAGGATGCAAGTACTGTAAATGATCTGAAGTTTGGAAAGAACAAGAGGGAACAGACTGGGAGGCACTTCATAGTTGAAACTGTCCCAGCTACCTCTTTATTTCTTTCTCACAGGGCTGGGATGGACACCGAGACCACAAAGTTAGAAGTCTGGCAACTGGCAGTACCTCTTTTTGTTCACAGTTAAATTAGTGGTCTTGTGCAAAGATTTTCTTTCTATGCCCAGCTCCTCAAGCTGTTCTTTGACAAATATTTTATAGCTTATATGTTATCTTGAAACAGGGGATTAAATAACTGCTGTCAAATGAGTAGGTGAGAGCTGAGAGAATAACACTGCCAGTGGTAAAACCTCAAAAATTCCACCTCTTGGCAGCAGCTGTGATTTTGACATCAAATCAGTCTTAACTGGTATATTGCCATGTAAAATAACACATGCATACTAAAGCAACAGTCTGACACTGCTACTGGTTTTATTTCTTGTTAATTGTCTCACTTGTTTGTTATTCTCAGCAATCTTTATGAAATTGAGAATTGCTACCTTGACAATGTAGTTGTAATAGAAGTGTTTCCTGGTTTGGGATGTCTTTAAAATGTTATGCAGAAAAGTAATGGATTGGACTTGGAGGGGAAAACAGAAGCTTGCTCTGGGTGTTAAGGATGAAGCCAGGCTTGGAGTTGTAACGAAACAGCTGGACTGGAGGCGTATGATCAGCAGTAACTCTTGTGGTCACTCCCAGGAGCCACCACTGGTGACTAGTCAAGAGTCTGTTTCTTTTCTTGCCTTGACAGGCTGTACGTTGCTACCAGTGTGGACCTAGCCAAGTTCTCAGTGCCTGACCTCACAGTGCTTTCTGCTTTTGTTTCATTCCTATAAAGCCCAAAAGCTATTATCAGGTTGTTGCAATAACTGATAATGAAAGTAAGATGTTGCCCTCTGCTGGTCTCCTTCTGTAGAAAGGAGGGGGAAAAATAATAGATCATGGGGTTTAATGCATTAAAATAGAAATTAATTTTTATTAAGGAAGGGATTTGGCTGTACTTGTCTTTCTACCTTCAGACCTATATTTTCATTACATATTATATGTTAATTATAGTTATATACTGATAAAACTGTAAGTACCGCTGTCAGGAATACATAATACTGTCTCTTAAACTTCAGCTTCAATCTGCTGGTCTCAGCAAATTAGTATGTTTTGAAGACCACAATTTTGACGGCTTCTAGTAATGGTTTTATATAAAAGTCAATTGTGCAAATGAACTTAAAGTCTGAATGTGATTTCCATGTCAACTCAAAAGTAAAAAGATGTCTTTATATTTTCTTTCAAAATTTTTAGTCCCTGTGGCCCACCAGGCATTGAGGTTAATTCCAGCTGGGTAGTCTGAAGCCCACTTTTCATTACTGAGGAAGAAATTTTGCTGGCAGGTTAGGCTAATGGGCTGGTTGCACAGGTGTTCTTAACTGGGGGCAGAAGGCACCCTGATGCCACCACACAGCAGCCTCTTCAGTGCATTGCTGGCAGATCATGGGAAGTGGCAGATCTTGGCAGGGCAAAACAGTAAGTGAGAGCAGTGAAATTACCATCTTATTGATCCTTATATTTCAGGCATGGAGTCAGGAGCCTTAATCCTTTTATGTTCTGTATGGCAAAAAGGAGTCTGGGCATAAATGTGTTGTTTGGTTTTGGCTGGTTGGTTTTTTTCCTGTTTTAGTCCCCTGAAGTTGAAAAGAAAGGTCCCCTTGTCCTTGGTAGAAGTCTTTCTGAACCTCTGATTATAACTTTCATTTGGTTTTGCTTTCTGAGGTCTAGTAAAAAATCGTGGTAGCAAACTTGGTCTGGAATATTTGAGCAGCCCTGAGTGAGGATTCAGCACGTAAACCGATCTGGTAGATTAGCAGGTAGCTGATGAAGGTGCAAGCTGGAGAAGCCTGCTTTCAAGGTGAACACTTACAGTGGCTAAAGAAAATAGAGCTTTTGGTGGTTGTCTCCCATCTGCTGATGATATCAGTCACAGTTTGTTTAGACAAAGATGATTTAGTGAATATTCTCTAATGGGTGTCAGGTAAAGACAACTGGGCTATCTTGACCTAGTAGTAGGCATTTCTTGAGTTACTCCATCTTTGTCCTGCACAGTGTGTGAATGTTTCCGTATTGACTATCTGTGTTTTTCTCCTAGAACTTTGGAGTAGAAACCCTTAAGCTGATAGAGAATTATTGGGAGCTGAAAGATAGCTACCACTCTCCCAAACAACTGTGTTGGAAGTAGCATATGAATGGCCTGAGTTTTATTAAAAAACCAATTCATCACCTTAAATGGACTAGTAAATAAGCAGTTCTTTGGGGGGGAATCCCTCAGATTGTGTTGTAGTACCTGCCTTTTGTATTAGTTGTATTTTAGGGAGTGAATATATTTTTCTAGTTCACTACCGCCCCCTGCCAAAGATAAATGTTCACATTAGTGATGTTGACTCCCAGTACCTAACAGGGCACGTGCCGTGCCCAGTAAGGTAGTTACATGCCTCTCTTCTCAGAACCTCATTTATTAAGCTAATATTGAATCTTTTTTCACTTTTTTAATATCTTAGCCCTGAAAAATACAATTTAGGTTTTATCTATATGAAAATTCCTTTGTCTACCAGAAAAAAAAAGTCTGCAACAAAACAGAATAACTTTGATATAAAGGAAAAGTAGTATAAAAATACTGGCTTGAGAGTTTAACTGGATCTATATTCCTTTTTACCCCCGTTGTGTCAATTTCTAAGTGATATTACTTTGTAAGCATAATTTAAATAAAAACCTTAGTAGCTTTGAATAGAAAGAAGCTGAGTAATAGCAGCTAATCCCTCACATACTGAACACAAGCCTCACATTCTGAACACAAGCCAGGTATAAGAAGTGCTAGGGTCTTTGTTATTCTTTGTTTAAAACTTGCATGGAGTTTCTGTGAAAGAAATCAGCTGTCTGATTTGTGTCCATAGTAAATGCTGTTTCAAAATGTGTTGATTTTAAATGGTATAGTTTATATTGCAATCAAACATAAGCATGTGACATTTTTCTTTTCCTACATAGGTGATCTCTATGGTGCCATAGGTTCTCCAGTTAGATTGACTCGAACTGTTATTGTTGGAAAACGCAAGGAGTTGGTGCAACGCTTGCTCTATGTTCTAACTTACTTCATTCGATGCTCTGAGCTGCAGGAAAATCAGCTGACATGGAGTGAGAAGGCTGGGGAAGGAGAGCAAGTGCTAAATGGAAGCAAGATCACAACTGCACTAGAGAAGGGAGAGGTAGAGGAATCTGATTATGTTGTTGTCACTGTTAAAAATGAACCAGCTCTTGTGCCTCCAGTCCTGCCTCCAAAGAATGATGGAAGTAAGAGCAACAGCGTTGCAGAGTGGGTACGTGATGCAGAAAGCATTCATGCTGTCCCAGCCTCTTCGAAAGAAAAGAGAGAGGCAATAGGAAAGGCCAGTCAGAACTCTGAAGCATCTGTCGGTTGTCTAACTAGCAGCTTCCATAAAGGAGCAGCTGATGGTAGGAAAAGAACTGTTACTGCTACAGGAACTGTATCCTACCGCTTTGAAGAGCCATCTAAATTGGAGAGTTTAATGGATATAAAGAAGAACAAGAACCAGAGTGAGAGAAAAGTAGAAAAGCAGTTGTGTAGTAGGTCATCTGCCTTACCTTGTCCTGAAAGGTCTGGCCACAGGAGTTCACACTTAGAAAAGGTCACCTTTCACATTGGAAGTTCTGCATCACCAGAGTCAGACTTAGAAACTCAAAGGAGAGAAATGGAAGAAAATCTGAAAGCATTCAGAAAAAGTCCAGAGGTGATACACTGTGCCTCAAGTTCCACAAATTTGACCATGGATGCTTCCCAGAATCAAAAAGAAAGTTGTGAAGCTGCCTTTATACCCTTCAGTAAACATAATGGGTTTTATGCACAAATCTCACCCTGTGAGGGGAAGGAGAGTATGCTTAACCAATGTATGGAAAGTAAAGGAACCGAAATGAATTTAGTGAAGACAATAGCTAGTGAACCACTTCTGCCCACAGATAACGTAGAAACTGTAAATTTGCCAAGCCTGAAAGAAACTAGAACTTTATGCTCTGGCAATCTGGAGAACTGTTCCCCTGGCTGCATTGAAGTAGGTTCTGCTGTTAAACAGGATTCCCCTAAAGTAGGTGCTAAAGATGTCCCCTATGGGGATGCTGGGAGGAAAATCCCCTTCAGAGTTGAAGGGGACATTCCAAGGAATGAGAGTTCAGACAGCGCTCTTGGAGCCAGTGATGAAGAAGGCGATTGTTGTATCCCTGATGAAGTACATCGTGATAATGTCAGTGAAAGACTTGAAGAGTTTGCGGAAGTGGAACTTCCTTTACCAAGGTAAAAAAAATTAAATTAATTTAGAACTAAACAGTCAAAAGCTGTTGCTATTTTAGAGATATTCAGGGTTTTAAGTCTGAAATCCTCTGGGATTGACTTGCAGATCTTGACTAAGTTCCTTGCAAAGAAATCCATAACAGGTGCTGATGTGGTTAGTATTCTTATTGACAGACTAGGCAAAAAGAAAACCAGGCTGGAGCAGGTTTAGCCTAATGTTTGGATTTGACATTTGACAGATCAAAGACAGATTTGACAAAGATAAGGATATCCTATTTGAAAACTTTGGAGCTTTACAGGTGCCATGTCGCTTGCTGATGCTTATAGTAGGTAGCTAAAAAGAGTTTGCCTTTTGGACTGAGTTGGAGGAAACTCAAATTTTGCAAATCTCTTAGCTGCAGAACAGGGCATTCGTACATTCCACAAGCTCTAATACATGTAGATTTGCTTTTTCATAAATTTGAAGGAAGCAGTACATTGTTCAAGTTCAGCTTTTAAAATCCTTGTTTCAAAGAGCACCAACAATTGGTTTACTGTATGTAAAGTACAATTGTGGATTAATTTTTGCAGTAGAAGCAGGGATGATAAACCAAACTTTGCATTCATGTAAAATTTGAATGTAGTTTGTCAAGTAAGAATCTTAACCTGCTTTGTATTTCTGTATTTCAGGTCAAATACAATCAGCAGTCAATGTGTGAAAAATTTTGGAAGATCGCTTCTAGGTGGTTACTGTCATACATATATACCTGATCTAGTGCTGCATGGAATAAATAATGATGAAAAACTCAAGCAATGTCTACTAGCAGACCTACTTCATGCAATGCATGTGAGTTAAAGTACTGTTCTGAATCATAGTAGGAGTTGTGATATTACTGAGATCTACAGAAGCAGGTCCTTGGAGTAGGTTTCTTTTTTACACACCTGTCAGCCACACCTGACATGTTGTCCTTCTTGAAAAATGCAAGCCTGAATTAATGCAAAGCCTGTTCATGCAAGAATCATGTGCTTTCCTTTATACTCTGTTAAGGCTTCTCTTTCAGAGGTAAGAACAACAGAAATTGTAACTTCAGATTATAAGCTTCAAGTTATAAAAGGTTGAGGGGAAAAAACCCTCAAATTGCTTCTCTTTTCAGTCACAATAGTTGACAGAATTATCTATATTTCATAAAAATGTTATGCAAGTTGAAACATCTTATTTTGTCACTCAGTGGCATGTGTTGCAAGGCAGATGAAGTCTTGTGGAGGCCTGTATTATACTAGACTGTAGCAGAAATGACTGACTGCAGAAACTAACTGTACGTAAGAACTTTGCCATATTCTTACTCTATGTTAGGTAGTCCTAAATTATATAATTAATTTGTAACTAACCTTTCACTGAAGTAACTGTGTGACCTTAATATGCAATTTAAAATGTTTATCTAGTAACTGTCAACAGCTTCTCTCTAGAGCACTTAAGAATCATCCTTCTGGAATGAGTTCATGTAGTATCCAAAATACTGATGCATGTGTGTAACTTATTCAAACAACATCTACAATATCATCTATTCATACATACCCTGCCTGGAATGTACATAGTGAAATCCCTAATGTGCCTCTGAAACATTAAATATACTTTACTTTAACCTTCACTGGATCAGTATAATTACTACTTTTCTCATTTTGGAGAAGAAATAAAAAAGGAATACTTGAAGGAAAAAAAATATGGAGTAGTGGTTTTGAAGTACTGAATTTGAAACAAAATCAACAGCCCTAATCAAACTGGCAGTTAGTCTTAACTGACCCAGAGTTGCTGAATGTAAACTTCTCTCACTGAAGATCTGTGTCATTTTTGAGATTACTTTGGCTTCTTATTGGAAAAAAACCCCCATTCATTGGATCACTTCATATAACCTGCTTCACTGTGAATAAAAGTGGGGCCTCAAACTAAGTTGTAGAAGATGTATTAGGAAATTTTCAAAGTAACATGAAGTTTTTGTATCTGTTGCAGCATCCAGTACTAGATGAGCCCATAGCAGAAGCTGTCTGCATTATTGCAGACACGGATAAATGGAGTGTACAAGTAGCTACAAGCCAGAGAAAGATGATGGACAATATGAAGTTAGGCAAGGATGTTCTGGTTTCAAGTCAAGTGTCCAGTTTGTTGCAGTCTATTTTACAGCTTTACAAACTCAACGTCCCAGCTGACTTTGTAAGTATTTCTTTACTGAAGACTGAAGCTAATGAAAATTACTTAGCTTACGTAGCTAAGTTTGTACAGGTGTAGAGAGTTTGTACACCATGTTGCTAAACCAATAAACCAATGCCTAAAATAATGCGAAGCTGGTACAACTTATTTTAAAGTATGCATACTACAACTCAATAACATACTGGTTTATCTGTAATTTACATCTAATAGGTCAAATTAAACTAATCCAAAATACATATGCCACAACTGAAGTTGCTTAGGCCATTTTAGTGTGGTCCTTATGTTTGATTAGGACTCTTAAATTTGGCTTTTTTTGTTTGTGTAATATCTAAATTTCTTTCTAGCCTGTTTCTAGCATATAACTTTCTATTCTTGGGCTTTCTATCCAACCCCATGCAGTGGATGCCTCTCCTGTGCCTGTGTGTGTTTATTTGACCTTTCGCTTTTATGCGTATTTTAACCAACCCTGTCAGCAAGTGCTGTCTCCGATAGTCTTATGGGAAGAGACTGAAACCTGGAAACACTCAGGTTTGTAGCAGGGAATGTTAGGTTGTCATGTTGCACACTCCCCATCCCACAGCACCTTTTCCTGACCTCCCTTAGTAGGAGAATTCATCAGAACAAATCAGTAATGCTGGTTTTGCTGACTTCGAACAAAGTTACCCACAAGACTGACAGTAGTAATTATAAGACAGTTTTTAATGCACAGTTGTAGGTGAGGAAAGATGGGGTATTTTTTCAGTAGTTGCCCCTTTTTCAATTAACAGAATTGGTTTCTCCTTCTGCAGATAGCTTTGAGAAACTTTGGAGGAAACCTGTGTAATGACTGTGCTAGCAGGTGGGAGAGGAAGATAGAACTAAACGCTAACAGCTGTAAATAGTATTAATAGGCAGTGTTTTGAATAAAATTAGTGGTATTGATTGCACTGTGTACTTGAAGTAAAAAAAAATAGGCAAAATATGTGAGTATACTGTTAGTGTTGTCTCTGTATTCCTCTGGGCATCAAAAAATACAGATCCAACACTTGCACAGTAACACATCGAATTCTGGCATTTTTAAACTGAATAGTCTATTGATTCTGCAACTATTCTTTCCAGTGTTGTCGTGGGGTTTGTGTATGCAGTTTCTGCATGCTTTGTGTGGTGCATGAGGAGGTTGGAGGTGGAATTTTTTCTTTTATTTTTTTTTTTAATTTCCTTTTTCTTATGAAAGGGAACGGTGAGGTGACAGTGCTGGTAGTTTGTAAATTTTCTACAATCCATATTAGAGGCACTTTAATCCTTTTGTTGGTGGTTTTCACAGCTCTTTGCTAAAACAGAACCAGACATTAAGTTTTCCACTAAACTCTAGGGGGAGAAGTGTGACTTTTTTATTGTAGTGATTCTATTGATTTAAATTTTGTCAGAAACATATGCACTAATCTGTATTAATATGTACTAATCAGAGATCAGCATAATGCAGTATGTTTGAAGTTTCATTTAGGAACTCACATTTCTTCATGTGCAGTTACTGTTCAGATGAACAAGTTACTTGGTTTTTTTTTATGGTACAACAGAAAACAAAACCCAGCTTGAGACCGGATGAAAGGCAAGAGCTGATATCTTTGTTGTGGGTCTTCAGCCTGGTAACGATATTGCAGAGAGCTTTGCAGTATGCCAGAGTGAGAGAGGGAAGTGATGATTGCAACTGCTGCATGTCAGCAATATGTCAAAAGTTTTACCCACACCTTTAAACTCATTTTAAGCTACTTGTCTATTTTTATAAGTGGCTTCACTTTTTTTTCCCCTCATTTAGTCAGTGAGAAAAGCTACAGAGAAGCTAACATTAAAAATAAAAACCACCTTCTATACCTTGCTTAATGTGGATATTTTGAACAAAATGTCTTTTGATTCTTTGCTGGCATTCAGGGGGGGCAGATAATCTTATGTAAAGGATCTCTTTTGGAATAATATGGGATTCTTCCTTATTTGCTCCCTCAGAACTAAAAAAAATAAATCCATAATCCCTTAGCATGAGTATGGGAGTTGAAATATATTGATCTGCTACTTTCTAAGATAGCTGTGCCTTTTCCTGAACTACTGAGGAAGTGCTCATAGGCTTTTCTGCATTAGGGTTACCTATGATAGAAAACATAAGAATATTTCCCTCTGGGCTAAAATCAGAAGTGTTATGATTATAATGACTTGACTGAAAACTTGCTTGAAGCACATAGATCAAACTGTTCTCAAAAGCTTTGCCTTTCCTCCATTGATCTTATTCTACTACTATTATGATTTTTAAAAGGCCTGTTTTTCTTTCATGATTAAGGCTTGATATAAGCTCAGAGAATCATTAGAAATGATTCCACACCATTAGAAAAATAGGTGGTAGGCTGCCTACAAGCATGAGTCTGTCTTTTTTTTTACTTCTTGTTATTAATTAGCAAAACTGGTTTCACAGGATCTCATTTCTAATACTTATGGTTTTCATTCAACTTGAAAAGTAGAGTGGATGACAGCCTGGAGCTATTTGCTGCTGCTGTTTCCAATTGCTGTCCACGTCTGCCAGATGATTATATATTTGATAATGTGAGGTTCTGCACGTGCTTCTTGCTTTCATCTCCTGGAGTTCGGAGAGCTGAACTAATTTAACTTTTTTGAAGTGATCATCCCTATGGAAAGAAGGAATATGTCAAACTGAATATAACTTGTCCTTTTATGTGTATTAAATGCTCACCTCTTTGAAGAAAATACCTGATAAGACTACTATCTACTCACCTTGTGAAGACATTCTGCCTGCTGACCTTGTCTTACCCCAAAAAAACCCTCTGTCTTTAAAGCTAATGTTCAACTGCTCTCCTGCAGTTGGCGTGTTAGAAATTACCATGCATGATGCACATGCACATGATTGTATATTATGCATTTCTAGCTTACTACTGCTGAAAGAAAAGGGGAGTGATTTCATTTTAACTTGACCTATTACCTTTTCGCAAACAGCATTAAATGTTTAAGCAATTTTAAACTACAAGTACCTAAGACTAATAAAAACAAGTGCCTGAAAAGGATTCTGTAGTAAAGTAGTGAGCAAACGAGCTGTAATTTTATGACTCATAAGATGATGGTGTTTTCCACTTCTTGAGTCCTAGTTTCTTGAATGGCAGTTCCCTAGAGCTAGAATGCTAGTTTTAGGAACTGTTGCCTAAACTGAGTCTTTCAGAAAAAGTACTGACTTGCAACAAAGACATCTTGATCCCAGTACTCTGATTTGATCCTTAATAAGATGTCTTGAGTGTCTTTGAACCTGTTTAAAACTAAGTCAGCAGCAACCCTGGCTGACTTGAGCGGAAAATGGATGTGCAGTTTGTGCAGCAAGTGCTGCCCAAGACAACTGGAATGCCCAAGTTCTATGAAGGGGTTCCCCTTTGAGAGGCACAGCAGTAACAAAACCACTTGTCTCTCCTGGGTATTAGGGGAAGAGATTTAGCCTGAAAGACGTTCTAGCAAAGATAGAAGCTAAAATGATCCACTTGCATTCCAGTAGAATTTGCATGCAATTGCTAAAGCTGTTCTGAGGTTTTTGGTCTGTGTTTACAGTGCATAATGCATCTTGAGGATAGACTACAAGAGATGTATCTCAAAAGCAAAATGCTCTCAGAATATCTGCGAGGACATACAAGAGTGCATGTAAAAGAACTAGGAATTGTGCTGGGGTGAGTATTGCAGGTATTGGTCTTAACCAGTAGCAAAATTTGGGGCATTTATTTTTCAGTTTGTGGATGTTGTCATTTTGTTTCCACAAAGACTTGCTTCTTCTTCATATTTAGCGCTCTCCTCTTCTATGTGCCTAAAAGTGTAAAATGCGTTCGACTGAGCTATCTGGAAATCAGGAGGAGACACAGTTCTACAGCAAGAACAAATTACTTGTCATTCTTAAATTTTCAGAATGAAGGATTGGATTTTGATCATTAGCTAGGTTATCCACACATTCTTACCCACTTTTTCTGTCTCAAATCTCCCTAATGAAAACCTCATTCTTGCAAATACTTGAGAATTCTTGGAAGGGTAGGTGAAGTTGTACCTTGAGAGAAGAGAAGTTCTCAAAAAGCAGGTATAGGAAAATAGACAGGTGTCTTGTTTGGTAGCTGTCTTCTAATAATAGTACTTGATTGCCATACAACCTTTAGGGATGCACCTGCCGACAGCAGAAGACTGAGAAGGGGTAAGAAGTGAATATACATCCCCAAGAAGATAGTTTTTAGCACTGTAGGTAAAAATTAATTTATCTTTATCCAGACTGTTCAGGATTTCATACTGAGAAATAAAGCTATAAATAGTGAAAGCCTGAAATAAGCACTTTCTCAGTGTGTGTATATGTGTATAAATATGTACGGATTTCCTGACCTCTGAGCAGCTTTACACTTGTAAATGATTGGAAACTGACCATTACATATGAGAAACTTTCTTCGTGCTGTTACTGCATGTAACTAATAATTGCAGCTTTTGGTAATTTTTCATAAGAAAGGGAACTGAGTTATATTCAAAACATGAAATGCACAGCCTTCCATATGCTGATGTTTAGTACTTTTTTAAACTGCACTTATTGGTGCCTACTTTCTGGCAAGACTACAAGGTAAGGCTTATGGTCTGTCAGTATTTTTTTTTTTTTTTTTTTAACCACAAGAGATTATATACAACAAAATGTAATACTGCTATCTTTTGACTTAAATGGTAGCATGCTTCTTGTATTTAAACATTTTTACCTACATTTACTGGTATGTTACGAGTAATGGTAATAAATAATTATTGAACTATGAACTCTATAATAGCAAGACACTTCTAGTTTCTTTAAAGTGGATGAAAAATAACTGCTTGTGTTCTCTTCTTTTGTAAAGGTAACTGCATATTTTAAAGTCGGTCTCTTTTTTTTATTTTTTTACTTTCTAGGATTGAATCCAATGACTTGCCTTTGTTGGCTGCTATAGCAAGTACTCATTCCCCGTATGTGGCTCAAATACTCTTATAAATTAAAATCTCAGGATAGTCATTCCCTTAGAGTAAAATAAAGAAAATGGGAATGTTGGATGAAGAACAGAGGTGCCAAACACTGGTAAAGGAGAGCACTGAGGAAAGCAGGTGATGACTGTACATTCTACCACCTTCTGATTCTAATTTCAGATGGATGTTTTATCGGAGGACTTAAGTTTACATAACGTAAAAGGCATTCAGGTTTTTCTTACAATTTTACTTCTGACTTAAATCAAGAAAGTGACTGCATACTTGCATTTTATTTTTATTCAAAGGACAAAAGCTAACACTATGTGGCAGACCAGGAGCTGCCGTCCAAAACGCTGCTCAAAACCGTGAAGTAACAGTGAAAAGAACAAGTGGGTTAGAATGGATTTCGTAATCCTGTGCTTGTGAGTGTGTTGTATGTTTCTTTTCTGGGGAAGGAGGAGGAGCTGTAAACTATGTATATAGCATTCCTGTACACAAGTGTATTAGATGGGATGTGATTTTCTTGCAGAGCATATGCATGATTTTGAATAGTAGAAGTGATGGGCTCAGAAGGAACCTGGATTCAGCAGCCAAATGTTATGTGGGAATGCAGGTGCGCACGAGGTGATGTGACTTTTCCCTTTAAGTGCAAGAGGTTAAGAAAGCTGCGGCTGCTTCAGTTTTAATGAGGAGGCATTCATGTGAACCCATGACTAGGAAGTGGAATGGAATGGACTTCTGAGATAGAGTTTTTGTGGGAAAGCCTTATGGAATTTCTACTACAAGTTTACATTTGTTGCTGATGCAACTTCAATAACTCTTTTGAGTTTCTGTATGACTGTAGTCCTGGGAACTAAACCTGTGTCTTGGTGTCATCAAGTATCACTATCTCCAAGGAATATGAATCTGACAAGCTTCTGTATGATACCAGTACTGTTAGTACCTGTCCATGCGCACGTACGCCGAGCAATTGGCACAAACTGAAGACAATCTTATTGGGGAAATAGAAGACAACAGACAACCCCGTACCAAACCTTTAGTCAAAAGTATTACTTTTTTTCCAGCTACTACTTGTCACTCTAGGAATGAAAGAGGAGCGTTGTTTGAAGTAGAATGAAATGTAGGGGGCAAGCCTCAGTATTTGATATTACTATGAATGTTTGCAATTACGCTTTATGATTTTACAAAAATCTTGAACTATCATCTGGGTGCCTTTCCTTAATAGGTTAATTACTACTCGGAGACCAGGAACTACTCCTCCACTAGTTGATACTAGCATTCTATGTTTCTAGAAAGCAAAAATAAAATTTTGTATTTTACTGTTTTCATGTAGTTGATGACATGAATGTAAAAAAATTGTTTTTTGCTTAAAGCACTGTTAAACTGGATATGAAATTATGGACCAGACTGAGGAGACAGCAAAGGATCTCAAAGAAACAGAAAACTTAATGTTGGACTGTTCTGTTGTGAGCCAGCATGAATGAGGTGTCTGGAATTGCCAGCCTGCAAGCAAATGGCTGGCAACACACTTGCTTGGGAATAGCGAATAAGAAACTCTTGGTCACCGGTTGCAAGTTCTCCTTGTTAGTGGTTACAGATTTTTAACACTGAAGGGACACACTTTTATTAAGAGTGGTTTTATTTCCTACTACCTTGATGTTTAGACTTTTTCTACAGTAAAATTTAATAGATTTGAAATAATGAAATGTGCATATTGTGAGTTGTTTAAATGTGATGGGGGTCTTGATTAACCTTGTGTTACTTTTTGAGGGAAATAGATAGACTGACTGACTGTGAAGAGAGGTTGTTTCCAAGTGGAGGGATACTCAATATTCTGATACAACGCTTCTAAAGCTGTTCCTTATGTACTGGGTTTCTGACCTGACATTCCAGATGTTTCTTTTATCGCTCTTTCATACTTGTCCCTAGTACTCTGCCAAAAAAAAAGGCTAAAATCTTTCTATGGGTCAGGTTATAGTTAAGCCAACTTTTTGTATCTTTGGTCTGTGATTCCTTCTGTCTGCTGGAAAGTAAACTTACCTCTGCCTGGAGCTGTTAGCAGATACCACTCTCTGTTCCACAAGACTAAGACAAAGAATCATAGAGCAAGTCACATATTCCTAAACCACCCCTGTGATGGAGTATGTGTGCGTGCACATGTGTAGGACTATGGAACTGCTTCCCTGAGTGTATATAGTTCTCATGTATTTTCTCTATTTTATGTCACTCTTGTATAGTGGTTGAATTCATTAAAATCACTTCCAGTTTTCTTAAGGTATTAGTTGGGTTTTTATCTGAACTAACTCTGACAGTTAATCAAATATGTGCTTTTGTTATAGAGCATACTAAGGAAGTCAAAGGCCAGCCAACATTTGGTGATTTCAAGACCAATACCATGATTAGTAACACCTGATTTTACTATGTCAACTATTAAAAAAAATATAAAAATCTACCTTTTGGCAAGGTATCAAATTTACCTAGGGGTGGCATGTGAGCCAGTGGTCAAAAATACTTGGATTTTCTTCAGCCCAGGCTAAAACTTTATGGTTCTTGCTGCTTTCTCTAACGTTTTGCTGCTCTTCAGAAATTATGTGATGAACTATCTTGTTCTCACAGTTTTAGTTTTGGGGGAAGGAAAATCCTAAATGAAAGCTGTTTATTGTCTTTAAAAGGCTTTAGACTGAAGAAAGCTAAATACAACTTCTTCCCTTCCACCAAATGTACTACCTCAGTTGACAGGATTCCACCTTCTAGGGCTTTTACTGACTCTAAGTCTTGTTTTTTGGTAGCATCTTGCTGTTTATGTAAATTACTGTGGCATGACAGGGCAGTAAGTATTTACAGATGTGGTTTTAGACAATTTTAGGGCATGTTTCTGTTTTTATTTTAATAGGGTGGAAAGTGATATGAATGTACAGATGTGTTTAAAATTGATAATGT
Source organism: Apaloderma vittatum (assembly GCF_000703405.1). Taxonomy (NCBI): domain Eukaryota; kingdom Metazoa; phylum Chordata; class Aves; order Trogoniformes; family Trogonidae; genus Apaloderma; species Apaloderma vittatum. The sequence goes on from NW_009717899.1 coordinate 31,281, forward strand.
AGCTTAATTTTCAAATATTCCAAAGTCGTTTTTATCAGTATTACGGAAGTTTTTTGTAAACTTAAATACATACTTTCTTGGTTAAGTGGGAGTGCACAGTCTTTCCAAAATCCCACATAAATGCAGTTTACACAGTGCAATTTAAAGAATGTATACTTTTTTTCAGGCAAGACTAAACCTTTATACATAGAGGGGAGGAGTGAACTGCGAAACTGTAGTATTTAAAATAAATGAATTCTTTAACCGCAAATGATACCAAGATCTATAGATTTGAGTTTAAGTACGTACTCTCTGAACGAACGTATGCAACTCTCTTCTGCCCAAAACAAATAAATGGACGCTGATTCTGTAATTCACATTTCTAAAGACATCCTCTAGAGTTATAAACTGATCTTCCCTGCTCCCTAATGCTTGCATCTTTACTCCTAAAAAACCCTTTTCATGCCCACCAGACTCTTGTATTTAAAGTTTACACAAAATGGTCACTTTTCCCTCAAGTATAACTTCTACTTCAGTTAAAAGGACCCACATCAAAACTGAGTCTGAACTGCTGAATATACTATAGACTTTTTTATTTTGTGTTTTTTTTTGAGATGAAGTGGGCTTATTTGGCATACATAGCAGGTTTTCCATAGTAGAAAAAAAAAATGTGTGTTGCTATTGCATGTTTGGAAAGCATAGGCTTTTTTTAGGAATGACTGAATACCAATGTCAAACTACATGGGTTTTTTTTCCTTATAGTTGTTTATGTACGCTACCATTTTGGTCTATTTCTTTGCGACATTTGGTGCAATAAACTTTCTGAAATTAACGTAAGTGGTATTTGGTATCTTCCTTTTAAAAACTTATTTCTGAATATCTGTTCTTGTTGTAGCTGAGATTTAATAGTGTCTAGACATCTGCTAACTCATTAGTGGAGTAAGTAAATGTTGCAAGAAATGTCTAACAGGAAGGCTTTGCAAAATTTGGAACCTAATTGAGCACTATGAGCATCTTTGGAAGCTTTGCTCCACTTACATATGTAAACAAGAGCTCTTATAGTGTGAAAACTTAACTGCAAAAAGTAATTGAAAGTGACGGTGACTGGTTAGATACTACAGAGGTTCCGCACACCTGTGTTGCTGGCACTTAGCTCAAATGTGCATGAAGAGCTCTCTGAAAAACATGTTTCTGCTATGTAATATATGATTGCAAAAATTCCTCAACCTGACAGGAATGAATGACACTTTCTGTATACTAGATCATGAACTGGTGAATGGACTTGGCATGAAGTAGCTTAAGAACAAGATCTTTGATTTGTATCAACTCTCTGTGACCTGAATTTAGTATTCTGCAGCCCACTGGAAAGTCCTTAATTATGCCGAACATCTTTGAAAACGTCTTGGTTATAGTCTAGTTTGTAGGGTTGTAAGCATTTCTTACTGACATGTTTGAGGTTTGCTTGTTGGTGAGACTAACAAGGACTGGAAATAAAGCAAAGGCCCAGGAACTTTGGCATCAAGACCTTTTCATCGTGCTTGTAGCTTTCTGGTCTGGCTATAGTAATTATCAACTCTGGAGCATTTGGAAATAAATCTATTTGATTGTTCTCAAAGGTGCTAAATGCTTGTGTGCACAACCTTGAAGTAAGGAGCAATGCCTGTTGCATTGTTTACTCTGACTCTTGTGTAATTTGTGCTCCTGTTAGTAGTCCTTCACAAATGGTGAGCTGTTCTAGTGGTTAGCCAGATTTGGTGTTTATGACAATGGAAGTTGCCTTGCTTTTAGCGAGAAAAGTACAACAAATGATGGTGCTGTTGTGAGCTGTAACCTCACTCCAGCTCTCTCCTTGCCAAATTGTGTAGCTCACCCCTCTTTCTAAGTCTGTGCTTTCATGAGGAGGCTTGAAAGAGTTTAATAGCTAACGCCTATAACAAGGGGAAGGCCCCATTACCCTGCCTGGGCTTCGCTCCTGTCATTCTAGCTGCATTGACAAGCTGCTTATGCTGTGACTCACTCTGTTGCTTACTGCGTCTCTCACAGCCAGGTGCAGCATGTTTGCAGTTTGTGCGGGGCTTTCACCCAGGCTTTGTAAGGCTCTGTGAAGCTCCTCTGCTACTTTGAAAAAAACCACCTGTAGTTAAAGTGTTGGTCATATCAACTGGTTTTGGTGTTTTTTTTTTCCTAAAGGGTGCTTAGCCAAGCTCTTTCAGAATTCGTATGACTGGGACTGTAGCAGGTTAGCACGAGCCAGATGCACAGGTTGACCTGTATAAAATGGGCAAGCACTGGGAACGGGTGGAGACCTGTATTAATAACTACTCACATGGTATGGCCGAGAGGGCTGCCAAGGAGCTTTTAGAACTGACAGCTGCAAAAGAGAAAGATAATACCTAAGTTTGAAAAACTCAAACTCTGCAGTTAAATGTCATGATTTGTTTGAAATATGTGACTTGAAATAATTAACAGTGAAGGACTGATGTAACCATTTTCCCTCATAGAAATGGCAAGGAGGATCATAGGGCCAATGAAGAGGTTCTCCTACAGCAGGCATAAGTAAATGTGAACTATATCACAAAGTAACTAAGTCTTGTGCCAAAATTCTGCCAGTCTTTTTTCACTCCCTTTCTAAGTGAAAAAGTGTAGCACAGCAAAGCTTTCTGCTAAGCATCCATGCACCATATTCTTTGGTTTTCTGTACATAAAGGACATGCAGCTTAGTGACAACCCATGAGACTGTGACCTGCAAGGCTTCTGATCCCATATAAAATTAGCTTAAGTGGCCACTTGCTAGTAATCCACATGCTGGGAAATTACTCTTATAATAGTTGCAGTCAGTTGCCTGTCTGGCACAATCCCAATCCTAAAACAGTTTAAGCAGTGTGAGTAGCATTTTGCCTCCAAATCCTAAAGGTCAACACAAGGCCAAAGGGCTTAGGAGTGACAAGTACTTAAAAATAATCTCATGAATTGGATTTCTTCTGTTTGGAGCTACGAGAAAGAGCCCCTGTGATCTGACAAAACGGTGTTGGAGAGAGAGCAGGCTCTTTTGAGGAAGGAGTTTCCCACTGGAATAAAGGAATGAAGAGGAATAAAGATCCTGCTCCTACAGGCAGAAAAGTGCTTGTGAATGTGAAAAGATGGAATGATACTTAGACCTCTTTGAGAACTTCCCAGGGAGTGGCTGTGGGGTCAAAGACTGGGATATTTGCCTCACAAAAATGTTTCCCTTTCCTTTGGATTGAATTCCAACCCCATATATAACAAAATTATTTCAAATAGGTCCTTAATTTTACCTTTTTAGCTTTATTTTACTACCTAATCTCATTTTCCCCAAGCAAAATGAGCCCGGGGAATTGTCTCCTCTTTTTTGTACGTTATGATCAGACAAACGTTTTCATTTTCTACAGTATTGTATCACCAATATTGTTTTTCTTTTTAAGATCTGCCCAGGCTCTGTTAGGCTTAATGTGGACAAATGTACTAAAAATATTCTCTTTTGCTTTGAAAAATATAGGAGTTTTGAATTGAGCATTTTTGGTTGAGCTATTTGTGATTAACTAGAACGTGCAACTTCTTTGACCTTGAAACACGGCCGTACCATGAATTATGTGAAGTTAAAAATCGCATTTCCAAACCATCTGTTTGCCCTCTGCAAGGGGCTGATTTGTGTAAGGGCACTGAAGCACAGGTGCAAGCACTAATTCTTCACGTTTACTTCTAAGAGAGAAAATGCACCTTACCTTTTTTTTGGGAAGCAGAGGTGCCTGAGATGCCCAAATCATTACAGCCCATTTGCGGCAGGGGTGGAGACATCCTTCCTGGCTGCCTGAGCCCCAGGCTGGACTGGCCCTTGTATTGTGGCCTCATTCAAGAATATTGGGAGCGGATTGCCGGGTGGGATGGGAGGGGGTGGTTAAAACAAAGATTGAGTTGGCACAGAGGGAAAAGTAGGGGGTTTTTTTCCTCCTTTGCCATAATTGTAGTTCTGGCAGTCTGCTCTAAGAGTTTGATGCCCCTAATGTGACAGGGTGACTGAATCCGCAGGCTTGCTAAGCCTGCTCTTCTACGTGCTTACCTGATGCGATTGCCAAAGTGAGCGATGAACTGACCTCTGTCAGTGTGGTATGACTGGGGATGTAACTCACAGGCCAATTTTTCAGGTGAGTTTGTCAGGCCTCTGGTATTTAAGCCATTTGTGTCAGCCTAGCTATGGCTACACCCCGGAGGCAGGCAGCTGCCTCTGGTTTTCTGCGTGCCCATTTTCTTCCCACAGGAATGCGGGAGTCTCTCCTGTTGCTCAGTAGTGGGTAAACACCAAAAGCAAAAGATGCAAAGCCCATTTGTAATGTTGCTACATAAATTCTGAGTGTCATAGGTAATTTGTGGGCTGGTGGGAGTGGTTGGAGGGAGTAGCTCTGCGTTATTATACACTTGATTAAATAAGCTCTGAAGGAGACCTGGTTGCTTCCCAGGTGTGAGTGCCTGTGCTCTTGATAGACAAGGAAGCTGGTAATTCAGGAACACTGTTCTCACCCGCAGAGGGCTTTCTGTCCTGAGCCCCATGATGTTTGAACTGTGTGGCTGCCACTCTAGCTAGTTCATCTATACTAAACTTTGCAGGGAAGCTGGCTTACCTCCTCCCTGCTCTTGCTTCTTTTCAAATTAGTATTCTCTCTCTTCTTCTAAATATATGAAGCTTTTTCTACTTGTCTATTTTTGTGGCTAGCAGCTGCTTTGCCAGCCCCAAAGAAAGCCAGTATGGACTTCACTATTTGTGCTGAGGAGGTTTCAAACCTTAGTGTGGTCAGAGAGCAAGGAGCTGAGTGGTCCCATCCCAGGAGGCAAATTGCTGTCTAAGTCACAGAATTGCAGCATGGTACACAGTGGAAGGAACCTACACAAGCAGCAACTGCACCTGCAGCTTCTCTTGCTGCTGTCACTGGTTCCCTAACAAAAGGGGACTACTCTAAAATGCACATTGCTACAATTTTGCACACAGATGAGCTTGTTATCGGTCTGGAGTGAAGCCTCTGGCAGCATCAGGCTTTGCACTGTATCTTAGTATCATAGAATGGCCTAGGCTGGAAGGGACCTTGGAGATCATCTAATCCAGCCCAACCTCCCTGTCATGGGCAGGGATGCATCTCAACTAGATCAGGCTACTCAAGGCTCTGTCCAACCTGGCCTTGAACATCTCCAGGGAGGGAGCAGCCACAGCCTCTCTGGGCAATCTATCCAAAGTCTTGCCACCCTCGTACTGAAGAATTTCTTCCTAAAATCTAATCTGAATCTATTTTCCTTCAACTTCAACCCATTTCCCCTTGTCCTATCAGTGGACACTCTTGTATACAAAAGTCTCTCCTCAGCCTTCCTGTAGGTTCCCTTCAGGTATTGGAAGGCAGCTATTAGGTCCCTCCGAAGTCTTCTCTTTTAAAGACTGAACAATCCCAACTCTTGCACCCTGTCCTCATAGCAGAGGTGCTCCAG
>NW_009717900.1:0-260 GCF_000703405.1 Apaloderma vittatum
CAGATTCTTGCACCTGGGCTGCAATTTTTTTCCCCCCTTCCCTTCATCTGTTGATGGAAACGATTTACAACCGGCTTACACGGGCCGCCTGATCTGGGCCTTCGCTGGACGGTCAGATTAACTGAGGGTCCTTCTGATAAAGATAATTACAAGGGGACTCCGCATTAACTTTGCATTATTAAAGAAAGACCCAAATCTCCCCTCGCAAGCTGTTCCCAGGATTAGCAGAACAATAACTTTCATTTAGGATAATTGCCGTG
>NW_009717900.1:344-1290 GCF_000703405.1 Apaloderma vittatum
GGGGGGGTCACGCTCACGAAGACAGCAATTGGGGGTCCCCGTGTGCTTGGGATGCAGGGATGCTCAGGGTATCCCCACCCAGGGCTGCCCCCCGCCTGAGGACAGGGTACCCTGGGGTCCTCTTGGGCACCTTCGCTTCTCCAGAGTGGTTTTGCTGCAGTTTTGCTGGAATCAGAGACTTTCACTGCTAGGCAGGGAGGATCTGCCACAGTAATTAGAAGCCATAATCCGGCCACCACCCACAACAAATTTCCTGTCCGAGCAGATATTAGTGGATAAAACCCTAATTTTTGACGTTGTCCCAGAATCAGCTTGATTTCAGCAGTTTACGTTCAGGCTGAGCTGTTGGGGGAGATGATGAAGCCTTAAATATGCATATGGCCTAGGCATTTGGAAAGTTTGGGGATAAAGCACGTATAATTGCTCCTAATCAGTTTATGAAACATAAAAGCTCAAACCCTAGAGAAAGCCGATAGATGCAGAAATGGAAATGGCGATTAAATCTCCCCATGCTTGTGAGGTGGCCTGAATACGGTGCTGCCTCCCGGAGCGGAGGGTGGCCGAGGTGGTGCCGGGTGGCCGAGGGGATGCACCTGCTCCTGGGACGGGGACGTGGGACAGGAGTGTGTGGGCACACACCTGCTGCTGCCACCATCAGCTCCCCCGGGGCCACGGTGGAGAGGGGCATCTCCACTGGTCCTTTGGACAATAAATCAGTTAAAGGATATCTTGATATATGCTCATCAGATAGGATTAGCTGGGATTAGACTAATCAGTAAATGTTTCTCTGCTCATTATTTTCCAGGGAAGATTTTCAGCTGATTCTCCGACGCCGAAAGATTATTAATCGCTTAAAGAGCAGAACATCAAACATCGCCCCTTGCTCTAATTTCCCTGGGCTTCTCCCCCTCCTGCCCCTCCCCATCCTGTGCAGGGCGCCTGCACC
>NW_009717900.1:1301-20981 GCF_000703405.1 Apaloderma vittatum
AGGGTCCCCCAGCACCCATCTCCTCCATGAGGGCACCCGGGCCCCATGTCCCAGGGGTGGGTGCCCCCCACGGGCAATGCTGGAGCATCCCTGTCCCCTGCTCTCTGCTCCCAGCTGCGCAGTGCAGGGCTTGGGGCACAGCGAGGTGGGACAGTCCCCGAGGTGTCCCCTGCTCCCCGTGGCTGCTCCAGCACCCACCATGCCCCGCAGCACCCTACAGGATAGCTTTATGAGGGCACACAGGGTGGGATGGGGTGGGCTGTCCCCCTGAGATGCTGGGGAAAAGCCTTGCGAGTTCTTGGGGGATTACAGCTATATGCAACTTTTTGGCAGACCCTCCTCGGCTGATGGTGGCTCCCAAGCCAGCAGCTGGTGGGTTATGGGGGCCTCTGTCTTTGCAGGGTCATGGAACTCAGGGACACCCCAGAAGGATGTGCACTGGCCTTGCAACCACCTGCTGTAGCGACGAGAAGGGGGTAGCAAGGCACCTGCGGTAGCGACGAGAAGGGGGTAGCAAGGAGAAGGTATCGAAGGGTCTAGTTTAGGGGATTAGTAATGGGATAAGATAGCTTTCACCTCCCTGGTTTAGATATGAATCAGGTCAATAATAAAGGACCATCTGACAGTTTCAGGCAGCTTGGGGTGGAAGAGGTTCCCGTGCTTCTTGCTGGACAGAGAACTCTCTCGAAAAGCCTGGCTCATGCCACACATCCACCTCTTGGACCCACACTGCCAGTCACAGCCACCAGTGTTCCTCTATGGCTCCGAGCCATGTGCCCACTTCAGCTCCTGGAAACCTGGCATGGGAGCGAGGCTGGAGCCTGGTCCCCGGAGTGGTGGCCCTGGTGGACCTTTCATGAGTATGAGGTGGCTCAGGGATGGAGCACAGCAGGGCGAGCAGTCAGCCGACAGCAACACAGGCAATTTGGCAAGAGTGGGAGCCTGAAAAGAAGGTCCGTTCCTCAGCACGGACAGAAGGAAAAGGGCTTTTCTTCCACCTCCTCCGTGTCCTGCTGGGAGCACAGGGGTGTGATGGCTGTTGTGAAGACTTTGCTTCTGACACATGGCTGAGAAGGAACTGAGAAGTAGTGCTTCGTGACGGGAGAAGGCAGCAGAGGGGAGTGTCAAAGTAAGCCTGTATTTTGCAAGGCTAAATCCCCACCTCTGAGTTACAGGTGCGCTTCCTCCTTGTGATGGAGGTGATGGGACTTTTCTTAGGCTGCAGCCAGGGCTGGGTGGTGGGTTACATGTGCGCTGCTAGCCGGTTAGGAGTAAATACATGTAATGGCCAAATATCCTCCATTTGGGGTGATGGGTTTGCAGGGGCAGGTGGCACGGCCAGGTAAAACGAATGGGGAAATCCCAGCACTGCTGGCCTGTGGGAAGTTCTTCATTTCTAGCTCGAGTTTACATGAAGCAAAGGCTTTGCAGGGTGAGCACGGCCACAGCTGATTGCACACACCACATGCTTAGTGCTGTAGTGTCGTCAGCCGAGCTTACTACAAGTGCATCAGTGGCCCTAATTTGGCACCAAGGGGGGGTCCCTTTCCATGTCCCACTCCGTATGCCGCAGAGACATCCCTACTAATTCCTCTGCACAGATTTCTGTCTTAAGGCATTTGTCTTTGATTAAAACCAGAAGAGCAGTCACGGTTTAAGTGGAGTTTAAGAGCAAACCGTGTGCCGATACACAGGGCTCTCACATCTGGAGTGTCGCAGATTTAATCAAACTGCTGGGAAGTGCCGCACGCAGACAGCTGTCACAGCAGCCTGGAGCCCATCTCCTAATTAATTCCTAGCCAAACAGAGGGCAAACAAATGACCATCAAGGTGCTACACCTACAACTGCGACTGGAGGCATGACTGGCAATCAGTCAGCAAGCGGAACTCACCCCGTGAGTCACCAGAAGCTATAACTGACATAGCCTCTCTGCTCCTAGGGAGGAGACTGGGGCTTGTCCCAGCAATGTAAGACCTTAGGAGATATATGGGAACACGAGGAACAGGCTCTTCAGGAAGAAATCTGAGTGGAGCAGGTACAACAGCCATAACTCAGATTTCTGCTGGCTCCTTTGGCTGATGCTTTTTGCTTTCACTCCATTTTGTTGTTTTCTAGTCCCATTTATCTGCACTTCTCACAGCCCACTTCTGCCTTACACAGGGTGTGTGAGCTGGGGGACAGCCCTCCCTGGGGATGCTCTGCCTGGTGGCACCCAGGGCGCCATGCCTGCCATAGGTCCCGGGCAAACTCTGCTTGCTTCCCCAGCCTTCTCCAAAATCTGGACAACAGCAAAACAGGGCAGGTCCAGACTTGGTTCTCCTTGGTGCTCATTCACAGCTCGTTAAAGCTAATTGAAACGACTACCGGAGCTGGGTCTGTGTGGGTGCTTGGAAGTCCTGGGCACACGGCACAGCTAGGCTGGGAATATCCAACTGTGAGGAGCCCCAAACTAGCTGATGGACTGTCCACTCCAATTAGCCCCACAAAGGAGCTATTATTCCTCCGCACTATGCTTGTCCGATTACTTTATCTTATTATTTTTTGATCATTCCTCCAAAATGTGCTAATTAAACAGAAATCATCAAGTCAATTAGAGAAACACTCATTAAAGCAGAAAAGAAAAGAAAATATCAGCCGAAGAAAAACGGCTGTGAGGCTCCCAAGCACACACAATAGCTGCCACAATCATTAAATCAGCATCTCCTAAAAGAGGAGTAGACATTGTCCCACTCTGGTACGTGCCCTGGAAATGAAACTTCCCAGGCGATGGAGTCAGATTTCTTTCTTTTCTTTTTTTTTTTTTATTTTTTTTAATGGTAAAACAACATTTTGCCACCACCTCAGGGGTTTTTTTATATTTGGGAGAGGAGAGAATTTTTTTGGTCCCGTGAAGGTCTTGACCCAAGGACAATGAAACCCCCTGGAAGACTTTTACTGTCCTCAGTGGGTTTTGAACTGAACCTAGATTCTTAACTTCCAGACAGGAAGAATGTCTGCCAGTATCTTCATTCAGATGTTTAGCCTTCAATTAGATAATGGCATGAAGGGGGAAAGAAGTTAAAATAAGTTAAAGCCCAGCAAATTCTGTCAACCGACATTCGGAGTTTTAGCATTTGCTGTCTAGATGCGGAGGCTTGGGGGAGCTCGCTGTGCTTTAGCTGGGAGGATGTCAGCAGTGACGGGCAGCTGCCCTGTGCACTACGTGGAATGGGCAGGGGTAAGGGAAGGGTCTTTCATAAAATATACATCATAAAATATCCCTGTCTGCAGCAGACACACCAGTTGCTTCGAAGGGAAATCTAGGCTTGGCTCCAGGACTTCGGTCTCCTGGCCTGGCTGGCCCTCAGATACCCAGCAACATGCTGGGGGAGTATTCCTACCTCACCCTGCACTGAGAGCTGCAGCTTGAGACTGCAAGGGGTTTTGGAAAAGCTTGGAGACAACTGGGTTGTGCTGGAAGTCATAGATCCCAGGAGGTGAAAGAGTCATGGAGAAGTACCTGGGCTGCAAAGAGTCCTTGTGTGAACCGTCTGTTCCTCTGGTGACTTGAAGGTTGATGTTTTTACACTGCCTCACCTCTTCTGTACCTTACAGCCTTCTTTTGCTCCCAGACACCTCCACCAACTCAGCCTCCAAGCTGCCTCTCTGCTTCTCCAAGTGCCTGTCCAGTGCTCATCGTCACAGCATCTGAACCTCTCTGCATTTTCCTCTTCCTGCTGCCTCCCCTGGGTTTCCCAGCTCCCAGCTCAGGAGTGCGGTGAGCCACCAGGCAGCACTTTCTCCATGTTCATATTTAGCTCCTCGCCAAGCAGAAGCCTCCCAGAACAAATGCGTCCCTTCCTGCCTCCTGACCTGACCCGCAGCAAGCTGGAAGCAAGTGGCTGGCCATGCAGACACAGGGAAATCCAGGAAAACACATGAACCAGTGATTTCAGTATTTCTAGTGTATCTCTGTTTAAGGTAGAGAAAGGGGAATTTCACTTCGTTCTGACCCCAAAGTGGTGAAGAGTCCAGCTCAGCTTTGGGTGTAGGTGTTGCCCAGCCTTTGCGTTTCCAAACCAGTTCAGCCATGTCTAATTGTAGGCACTACGCTATGAGACCTGACAGAATTACTTCTCCTTTAATTAATCTCCAAGTTTGCTATCTGAGTGCTGTGCCATATGGTATTGATTTTTCAGCTCGGTATGACAGCACTTGCCATGAAAGAAGCTAACCTAATTAAAGCAGAGGACACCACACGCACAGGCGGCTACTCTCACTCTTCCCTTTAATACCGCTTTCTAGACTGGCTCTCCTGAACGCAAACAAATGCCGAAACGCAGCACCGCTGCTTGAAGGTGAGAGGTTTCAGCTGTGCAACAAGGTCTGGGTTCCTTTCTCAGCACCAGCGACACAGCTCTGGTTCCGCCGCCACAAGCGATACCCGGGGCTTTCCCAGCTCTCTGCTCCGCAGCTGAGCGGGGAGATGGCATTGGCAGAAGGTCCAGGAGATTCTGGAGCATGGCTTCCCAATACCAAGCAACGTCTCTGGTTCTTTTCAGACAACGCAGATAATTCATTAATGAATTTTGCAGCCCCCCGCTCCCAACCTCCCTGGCCCATTAAGGACAGGAATCCCAAGAGGCATAGACCAGGATCTTTCAGCTAAAGAGAGTGACATGTGTCTGTCTCATAAAGCCCACCTGGCACCACACAAGCAAACGACCCTTTACTGAAGCAATACTGGCCCAAACAGACCATCTAAGGGACCTACACAAATAGTAGAAAAGTAACATCAAATATATCCCCAGGCTCGGACCCTCCTTTTCACATGAGTAGAGGCATACGTGCTTGGCCATCTCACCTTTGTCACATGATTTGGCGTTTGAAATACAGATATAAGAGGTAGCTCCTGTAGCTCACTTCCCGCATTTTACTTAATTGTGCAGGAAAGCTCTTCATGTCCAGCTTCCCCTCACACTCTTGGGGACGTGTTTTCTATGCTCTGACACTGCATTCTGCAATTGTCTTTGCATATGCAGAAAGAGCAGCTTTTGATGTGCATGGACTTCTCCCTGCCTGCTTCTCCTGCCATAGTTCACTGCTGTCACTCTGTCACTCCTGAGCCATCTTTTTCTCTTCTTTTCTCTTAAGCGCCTTCATTGGCAGCACCTACTTGTAAAATGTGTAAAATTTTTGGTGGAATAAATTTTTTCCTATAATAAAGTCCAGACTTGAAAACAAAAGACTTTCCAGCTTTTTTCGCAGCTCCCGATCTTTGCTTTTACAGGATTCCTCCAGCATAGTCAAGGTGGACCTTAACGCCAAAATAGAAAATATTGTCCAAAATGAACAGCTTGAATGTTGCCGATGATGAACAGTTACTTAACCACCTTGAATAAGTGCTTATATTATCGGTATTGTCATGCTCTGTGAAAAAAAGGAGGAAAAGGATTAAAAGGAAGGAAAAAATCTCTCCCTTGTGGGATCATTGTCGCTTCCTCTTAACTTTTGTTGGCCATCCCGGCGTCATCACAGTTGGATCATAGGCTGGACTTGAGGATCTCAGAGGTCTTTTCCAGGCTAAACAATTCTGTGATTCTGTTGCCTGGAGCACAGACGAGCAGGCTACCTGCCTCTCCCCTCCTAACTGGGAGCCCGTGGCCCCCCCGTGAGAAGAAAGGGAACTCTCGTTTTAGGTGACGCCTCTGCTTTGTTTCTTTAGCTCACGATGGGAGATGTAACGAAGAGCCCCATGGCCCTGCGCGGCGGCTGAGTGTTCATTTGTTTGGCAAAGGAGACACTGGGGCCAGGGGAAGCCCCGAGAGCACTGGCGTGAACCGTGGCTGGCCTGAGCTGCGGGGCGGCCATCCCCAGGGGCAACCTGAGAAAAGAGGCAATTAGCCAGCCCCTCACCAGCACAGCGGGAGCAGTTCAAGGGGAAAGAAAAGCTGAGCCGTGGTGGTAATGACATTTTTCCACATGGGTAGATGCATTGATCTGTGACAAACAATACCAGGCTGTGCTTCTGCCCGTGGTGCCGAGGGGGAGGGACGAGAGAGCTTCTTCATGCAAGATGTTAGAGGCAGAAGTTTCCCAGCTTCCTTGCAAGAAGTCAAACGTACGTGAAGGAGGGGGCCCTAAGGATGCGTCTTCAGCTCTGCTGAAACCACAGACCAGGTCTTGCCCATGGACAGGCTTCCCAGAGGGTGCCGGGAGCTCCTCCTTCAAGGCGAGGCAGGCGAGCCTCATGCACGATCCCATCGCACGTCCCCAGAAGGTCCTGCAGAGCAGAAAAGCAGGGTACAGAGCACCTGAGCAAACCTTGATAACAGAGCTACTCTGGGGGAAAAACCCCATGCATTGACGCTAAACCAGTGCAAATTAGATCTGTTTCTGTCCCTGATATCCTAACTCATCATTGTAACCTTAGCTGCCTTTTACCTACCCCCTACAGGGCTGTGACTGTGGGCTGATCCCATGCTTGTAGAGCACCTGATGTAAAAGAGCATTTGGATAATGCCTCAACCGATGCCTGGGAGTATACCTCTCCCAGGGCAATTGCTCTAGGAAAAGCCCAAGCCATCTAAAGGCTGAACCCTAGCAGACCTGGACCTCTATTTCGCTTGGAGCAGTTTCTCCTGCTTCCGTGCTTCCAAAAATAGCCAGGTGACCACTTAACAAATACCACGATTCAGACAGAAGTGGTAGGATGTCCCAGAAACATCGCATACCCTATGGACCAGGCATCATGCACGTCCAAGAAGAAGCGCAGAGGAATGTGTTATTAGTGTCTTGTCATCAAGTGGACAAAGTGGTTTAGGAGAGCACAGGGCAAGGCACGCATCCTGCCCGAGGAGCTTAACTTCTAAGCTTTAATCAGAAGAATTAGGGCTTTACTTTGACTCTAATTTAATCAGAATGAATAATAGAGGTGGTCGTGCCATTTCGTGGGCAAGATGCTATCTGCTCAGGGCATTCCCTCCCACCTTGTGTACACTGAGCAGCATCCCTAGGTGACCAGGATCTGATCACTGGTGATAAGTGCTGTCCCAATGGCCACAGCTCAGCTCTGAGCACCTCGGGCTGGACAAAAGCTTCATTCACTCCAGGGAAGCTGCCCAGGCTGGCTTAGCCTTCCCATTAGAGACATAGCTCTAGGTAAGCCCCACAGGGCTGTCTGAGGTCTCAGCTACCTGGAAACACGTGCATGCATCTGATAGCAACTCCAGCAGGTCTCCTACGTCTCTGCTCACTCAGGACTCTCCTTTGGGTTGGAGCCATCAGGAAATGGCCCCTGATGTCATTTTATTGCCAGCTGGACTGTAGCCTGGGACCTGGTTTAGCCCAGCTTCCAGCACATGCGGTCATGTGGCTGTGCCCTGGGTATTGAGGAGTTGGACTGGGTCTCCTAGGAGTCAGCATAAAGGAAGGAGATTTGTTCCCTTCACTTAAGACCCCTCCACTCGTGACACGGGAGTTGCAGACACCTTGGCAGGCAAGGATCTATGCACAGGGAAAGGACCTGGGGCTAAATCCAGGGCAGGCATTGCTCTTCCCCCAAAATCAGCACTTGTGTCATCCACCACATCGCTACGAGATCACTTTTCCTTCTTTTTTAACTTCAAAATGGCACTTGGGGGAGCGACATTTCACCTGGCGAGCTCCAGTTCAAGGCAAAGAGCCCCAAAACCATGACTGGCTAAGGTAAACTGTCCCATTCTCCTGATGTGAGCTGCAACAGTCAGAGGGCTTTTGTCACTCACCTCTTTCTGCTTTCTTTTTTTGGCACTCTCTTCTGTTCACTCTTGCACAGCAGCAAGCGCCTCTCTCATTGCAAAGCCAGACCCCAGCTGCCCTGGGCACGGTGCCACCCCGCCGCTCTCCTCTCTGGTCAGAGCAAATTCCCGACTGCGGCCGCAATACCAGGGACACGCGCTGGATGTGACCCTCGTCCCAGCACCTCTCGCTTCTACTTGCAGCGTTTCCAGCCCACGGAAGTGGCTCACATCTTCCTGAGCAAAATTTAATCAGGCCTGTGCAAAAAAAAAAAAGAGGAGGAAAGAAAAGCCCTGACCATATTTTTAAATAATAGCAAAAAGCTGTAAGTATGTGGTCAGTCTGCTTGTTCTTACCGCCTGGGATCAGCCCGATTATTCAGGGATTCATTTTTATTTCTGAGTTTTATTTTTTCTCATTTAACAGCTGCACATTAATAAAAACTCCATTTATTGGAGGATTTGGCTGGGATTGCTATAATAAAATAGAAGGATTTGTGCTGGGCACTAAAAGAACTCTCTGCAAAAAGTAGTGTTTTTCCAGTGATTAGGAGCGCCGGAACATATTGTTTTGCTGTGTAGCCCCGTCACTGCCGAGGATGGTGACAGATGTCTTGTGTTAATGTTGAATGATTAAATGCCATTTCTGAAGCCACTCCCTAGCTGTGTAGCACAGTGCTGCTTCACCCACACAATCTGCCTTCAATCTGTTCCCTTCGCCGGGAGCATCCCGCCTTACTGACTGTCAAGAAGTTCCCATCACAACCTGGGCTGCACACCGTGCCCCAGGGCCAGCCTACAACCAGCCAATGTCTGGACATCAGCCTTTCAGTCACCTTCTAAGGACCAGAACAACTGTCACTCCAACTCCGAGACGAAGGATGAGGCCAGTGGAAGCAGAGATGAAGGTACAGCTCTTGGGCCGCCTCCTCCCATCGTGATGTCCTGCACCCGCATAACAAGTGAGGGCAGGTTTGATGGGAAATGTGAGGCCAGCCTGAGACATCACAGTTTCCAGCTCTATCCACTGCTTTTCTGAAAGAAGTGATGTTTTCCTACTCACTTGGCTCTCTTCTATCCATAGGCCACTGCTTGTGTCAGCAGGGTCTTCCTCAATTGCATTTTTGACCATTGCCTTGAGTAAGGTAAAGAGCATCCCAATCATGGGTATCTACGTAGCCATGTCCAGCTGCACCATGGGGCTCCACAAACCCTCTAGCGCCAGCGTACTTGCTTTACAGTGTTCCCAATCCGTCTCATTTTACTGTCTTATTCTGCTACAGCCCACAAACCGCACTCTTCTCTGCCCCAAACCAGGTAGATAACTCCACTCTGGGGGAAAAAGAGCCTCTGCCCAGCAGAAGAAGATAGGCAAGCTGACAGTGAGGTGAAAATGCATGCTGCTGTCCATCTGAAATTTAGCAGACAGCGATGCTCTTCTTCTGAAAGGTTGTTCTGGCCTCGGCAAACACACAGAGAGATAGCCAGAAAGACACACACACACTCATGCACCCGCACATGCACACAGATCCTTGATCAGAACATCTGTATCCTCTGGAAGTATGTTGTCTTCGCAAAACCATTATCTCTTTGGCATCTGTTGCAATGACCTACTCCAGCGACCAGTCGCGCGCACGCCACTTCTGACCCACACGCGCAACATCTGAGTCCCAACACAGCACAGAGGACAAATAAGGTTGTTTCTTCAAATAAAGCTGATACGGTGGGGGGAAGGGAGGAGCCGGCTGGAGGAAATCTGGCCGTTCACATGCATTCACACATGTCACTACAAGTCTCGTCAGTTAAGGAGAAAAGATGGTAGGAGGCACTTGGGCAAGCTGGGAGGTGCAGAAAGATGTTAAGAAGGGGGCTGTCTCCTTGGGAAGCTAACCCAAGGTGGTGCGACCGTTCATGCCATCCATAAGCAGCACCCCTTTACTGGCCACCGTTGTCTCCCTTCATCCCTCACCGTGCACCCAGTGGGTTTGGGGGGAACGTCTCTCCTTGTGGCAGGACCAAGCACCACTGAAGACACTTTCTCCCAGGCTGCGGCAGGGCAGCTCTTCTGCAAAGCGCGAGGAGGCAGAACAGCGAGGTGGTGCCAAACAGCAAGAGGCTCAAATTGACTTATTTCTACCACCTCTTCTTCAAAATAATATGAAACCTGCTGTCGCT
Source organism: Apaloderma vittatum (assembly GCF_000703405.1). Taxonomy (NCBI): domain Eukaryota; kingdom Metazoa; phylum Chordata; class Aves; order Trogoniformes; family Trogonidae; genus Apaloderma; species Apaloderma vittatum. The sequence goes on from NW_009717900.1 coordinate 11,235, forward strand.
TGCTAATCCATCAGCCTGACAGGTCAAGTAAAAGCAGGTTGCCCACTCGCTTTCACTTCTCCCCCAACTTAATCTCTGTGCTAAATTACAAGTTGATAATGGGTTCCCATTAATTATTGATTTTCCAGATAATACTTGTTAAAGTAGAATTAACACTATTGTTTCTGAACAAATACTGCCCAAATACTGTGTTTAGCGGGCTTGTAATCAGCTTTACCCACTTCTCCTCTAATCTGATTGAAACAGATTTCCTACCAAATCTTTTTTATCATTTTGTTGATATTAAAAGGTCACATATTTATGCCTGCCCAAAACTTTAATTTAAGTTACTGCAATTGATTATCATTACATGCTCGTGCACGAACAGCAGAGTGCTGATGGACGCAACGTTAATTTAGCTTGGGAATGAAGAAGCAGAGAGAAAACTAGAGAGGTACACTTCCCATGGCATTCAGTAAGTGATGTTAGGCATTGTACATTTTAGCTTATTTTCCCAAGCCCTATATTATGATTCTGTTCATCATAATGCCTTTCGACCCGCTGCATTTACTCCATCATAATTATCCTTTAATACTCTTATAAATGAACTTTTAGCTTATCTTCTGTTAATTCTCAGAACAAGCAAAGCACACACGTAACAAACAAAGCCATCTAAATAAAGTGTTTAACCCTTTTGCGGTCTTTCCCTGATTATTCAAAGGCAGGCGGTGCATTTAAGAGGTAGGTGGCTTAACTGCGCTTCCTCTCACGAGGTGCAGAGTGTGTGATGGCATTTCAGCCCCTCTTCAAGCCAAGTCCCATAGATCGACTCTCTTAAAAGCAAAAACAGTAAATACAAAACCAAAACAAAACTAGCTGGCAAGAGCATCACAGATCAGCCTGGGATTTCTCTGGCACTGGGCAGCCGCCCAAGGCGAATGGCACACAGGGCCCGAGACGAGCTAGTTAGAAAGGGAAGGTGTAAGGGACTTGTCTCAGGCACTTGAAGTCTCAGTTCGTCTTCCAGTTTGGCCGTGAGCTCTCAGTAAGCCCTTGGACAACTTAGCTCTCTAGGACGTGGAAGGAATACCCCTGCCAGGTCTGTCCTCTGTACCTGCACCATGGAGTAGAGAAAGTTTTGCACAACGCAGCCATCAAAGAGCTCACAGTACTAAACACCACATTATCTTCCACAGCTGTGCTCAGGCCATGGTGGGAAATGGGCATGCACCAGCTTGCTCCATTTACTGTGTTTCAGAGTTTGGGACATAATCACACTTGAGGTATGTTCTCAACAAAGGTTTCCATAAACACAAATATTCCAGCAATACAACATCTGGAGAGCACAAAGACCAGCACTGGTTTGCAGCTGTAGCTGGGTTCAAGTGAGACCCTGCAGACTGTCAGCAGAGTCCTCCTTGTCCTTTGTAACCCAGGAGGGAAAAGAGTCTCCGATACTCCCAGCGCCTTGGACACCTGCCACTGACCCGGCATGTCAGACTCTCTCAAACTCCTCTGCAGATGGCAAAGCTGCAACCCGTCTCTGCTGTGACCTGATTTCCCTGATCCACCTTGCGACGAGCGCGAGGTAGCTGGCACCAGCCAGCGCCCGCCTCCCAGGGCGGAGAACAGGAGCCCAGGCACCTACCGCCCTGACAGGGCTGCTGCCCATGCACATCTGGATGTCCCAGGCAGGGACAAGATTAGTAGGGGATCCGTGGCACAACTCAGGGTCAGCTCCTCAGCAGGAGATGCCTGCTACTGCTAGCGATGCAATCACGGCTCCTCTTGCCGTAGCCCCTCTGGTCTCCTCGCTGCAGTTGTTTATTATCAGCATGACATGCAAAGCAAGAGAAGGTCCCCTTCCCAGAGAGTTTGCTAAACTTAGATGTACAAGGGCAGAGGAAAGGAGAATTATTTCATTATTTCACCAAAGGAGCTGAGACACAGAGGTTAAAGACCAGATACAACACAGGCTTTAGCTGCCTCGGGCTCCCAATTGAGGTATCCATGTGCAAACCTGCAAACCTTAAACACCTTCTGAGCAGCTGGTCAATGCTGAGCCCAAGCAGCCACACATTTTCCCAGGACACATGGCAATGAGGTCCTGCAGGCAGGGCAAGGATTGGAAGTGCGTGGATGCTTCAGCCGTCGGGCAGTTGTCCTGAAATGGCTCCACGTAGAGCAGAGACTCATCTGCTTCAGCGTTTCCTTCTTCACACACATCCTGCACTTGCCTGTTCTGAAGGCAAACTGCTTTCATTTTCCATCAGTTCATCGGGGAGTCTCTCACCTGCATAACTCAGAGATAGCTAGAAGAGAACTCTTTAGAGGCAATTCTTAAGATTCTCTTTTATAGACTGGGTAAACTCTGCAACTTGCCAGAGAAAATCAAACAGATTTTCATGGAAATTTAGGGATATTCAGTGAAAAGTTATTAGCGTGCATAATGAGAAAATACCTAACTCTCCCAAAGAAGGTTTTATGCCCGTAAGTGCATCTACAATAACCTGGAAGGGTTAGATTATAGCTAGTAATGCCATGCAGACCTCTAAAGGAGATTAACCCAGGAGTTTTGTTATTAAAGGTGTACTGTTCATGAGTCTAACTTCACTACAGTGATAGATGCTAAACAGTATTAAAAAAGGTTAACAGCCCTGAGCAGCTCTGTGAGACAACTTGCCTACATTGGTGCACGTTCCAATAAAAAGAGACCTCAATAAATGACTGGCGAAACAGCCGTCCTATTTGGTCCCCAGCCCATCTTATTTGCTCTCTAATATTATTTGCCCTCACAAAATCCTGTTATAGTCTTTTCCCTGATTTTGCCAGCAAGATGATGATTCTTTCAAAGTCACGGGGCTGGATCCTCAGCTGCTGTGGACTGACCCAGCTTTGTCAGCTAATTGGACTATGTTGACTTACATCAGCTGGGAATCTATCTGGTTGCTCCCCTGCTTCACGTGGAATGGACTCACAAAGATTATCAGTTAGATTTAAGACTATCATGTTTTTATTGTAAAGAAATCACTCTAAAAGCATTTTTTCCTGTTCAGTTTTTAAGAATCCAATCCTCTGCTGTAGCTTAAGGACAAACAATTTCACGATTACCACCAGCAGAGCCAAGGCCAACTTGAGAAATTTTTATTTGTTTCCTGATAACATAATCCATATTCCACAGAATTTGCCATGTGAAATATACTCCTGTGTAATACCAAAGTGTTAATGGCACAGAGTAAAACCACAAGCTGGTTTGAAATGCAGAGATTTTGAAGGAAAAGATACGAAATCACATAATGCAGCTCCATAATCGTTTGACAATAAATGATCCTTTTATCCGATTATAATTTCAGTTGCGTGTCTTTAATAAAATGCAGCAGTTACCCATTTCCCAAAGTATTTCAACCACAGTTATGGTCAAAAAGTAGTGGCCTGTACCGGGAAACCTGGGTCCTGCCCCTTCATTACCCTGTGCACAGCCTGAGCTCTGCAAATCGTACAACCATCCGTGGGCTGATACATAGGATCACGTCACTAATTGCTGTAAACTACAGTAGCTCCAATGAAATCATGGCACCAACGGTTACCAACTGGCAGGCAGGAAATGATGAGGACTAATACACGAATATAAAAACAGCACAGAAAAAGGCTGTGGCTAACGGAGTCAAAGAAAGTAAGAAGGAAGTCTAAACATTTAACAAGAGCAAACATTATCTCCTGCTTGTTAGCCAGCTTTCCTACAATACGCTGCTTGTTAAGCTGCCATTCAAGTCCAGATTGATTTTCTTTTAGTCAATAAACTTCTGTGGTTGCAAAGAAGGATGGAAGCAGTGGTCACACCTTTTGATGATAGCTGCAGGAAACTACCAGCTCCTTAACTTTCCTAGGAGAACTTCCTCAACGCTAATAGATGACTTAATTTGAAAAGGATTTGGGAGGGCTAACATAGCATCAAGGAAGTTGTGCTTTTTGTGGTTTCAGAAAAGACAAATGATCTTTTTCCATCAGATTAGAAGTTGGCTCAAAGAGTGTAAGCATGTTGATAAAATAATACTCTGGCTTCTCAAAGGAAATTGATTTTACTCTGTTTTAGAAAGATATGAGTGACACATAATATTGGCTGTGCCCATATTGACCAATTTTCAATCTATTTAACTGCTAAATTCTCAAATCAACACCAGCCTTTTCTCAGCCCAGTAGAGTTTGGTTAACCATTGGGCTGCAAAGAAATGTTACTGAGCTTTCATCCTATTTGCAGAGGAGCCAAAAATGAGCACTAAATTGCACAAGGTCAGGTCAAATACGCAGACAAATTTAACTACCTGCAGGAATACATTAGTGTTTTCAAGAAAGCTACAGCCAAATGCAAGTCTATATCTCTAAGGAGAAAATATAGTGACTGGAGACATTTGGAATGGTGCCTAAAAGAGGTGAAGAAAAGTTCGAATAAAATTCCATGGTTGGAACACATTCTATCTCTGAAGCGACATGGACTTGGATAAGAAAGAAGAGTCACACTTGCAGGAAAAAAAAAAAAAAGGGCTGTTCTTAACCATGTCAGCTATGAACTTCGCTATTCTTGCACGGCGACATGTTTGCATGAGGTACAGTAAAATTATTCACCTCCAGAAAAGACATTATTGGAAACTAGAGCATAAAGATATAGAGGCAGAGATAGTGGTCCCATGGGACTAAGTTACAGAGATTTGCCATAGCCAGCTCCTCTCAGTGCATGAGAAAATGCATGTTGAATTTATGGAGAAGGTCAGGGAAGATGCAACTTCTTTTGCCTTCACAAATTCTGTAATTGAAAAGGAAGAGTCCTGGGTTGGATTTTCACATGTGCCAATTCCTGTGAAACCTATGAACACCTCAGGCTCACAGCACCCCAGAAAATCAGACACTGCGTATCTGTACAGCAATGCCTGTGGGCTTTTTATGCCTTTTTCTTGTAATAAACAGGCAACGACAAATGCCGTGAAGGAAGAAGTGCCAGAGCAAAGTTACATGTCAGTGAAGAAGACACCAGAGCCAGGCTGGACAGGGATGAAGTGCTGACTTAGTGCAAATGCACAGACCTCCATTAAAGTCAGCCACTATGCCAAATGTTTGTTGTAACAAAAGTCTTTACTGATCAAAAATATTTGCAGAGTGGTAAGTTTTCTTTCTTTACCCTGATCAATTACTTAAAGTTAAAAAGAATCATACAGAGTATCTACAACAGCAGCCTCTGAGGTTTCCTAGAAGAAGTGCAGATGTCCATGTAGCACATTCATGCTCATTGCTTTTTTATAACTTTTCACAGCCATGGCAGTAGGCCCTGGACTGCAAAAGTCTGAACATCTGTCTGAAATCCAGTGGTCCAGAAGGTGATGCTATAGCTGGAGTTACATGAATATATGAATAATTATCTTAGGGTCTGCAAGGCATGCAAGGTAAGCAGCTGAGCTACAATCCAGCTCAGGAGGGCTCGTTCAAAGCTGGAGAAGTGAACCCTTAGACACCTTTAGGGACTCTCAACAGCAGTAAGAGCACAAACTCATCCTTTGGCATGTACAGATTAATTGAAACATCTGACCAAATGTCCAGTTATGAGAGACAGAGCTACATCTCACCTATATTTTTCTTCTGCTGATTAAGTAACAGTGATCTGCAGGTTGAGTTTTTGAACTGAAGAACTAAACATGGTGCAAACACTGAGCAGGACTGCCCATTCTGTTAGACTCCCTTCCTTCCAGCTTGGCTGTCCATCAGCTCCAACAAATTCAGACTGGAATAAAACCAATGTTGTTAAACCAGGCTGGATGTGTAGATGGCCCTGGTACTTCTTTGGCTGTTGAAATCCCAATATGGGATTTCTCTAGAAATGAAGGAGCAATTCAGTTACAAGATTGGGGTCACATCTCCAAGCACAGAGCATGTGCTCCAGCAATGGCAGTAGAACCTGACAGCTGTCGCCAGTAAAAAACAAAAAGCTATTAAGTGAGAAAAAACTTTGCACAACGCATGCCACCATTACACCAGCATCAGCAACATGCCTGGGAACCACTCTTTTCCTCCCAGGGATCCCACCCAGTTGCCCATCCTCTCTGAGGAAGAGGCGAGAACTGCATGCGTGTGGGGAGAAAGGCGTTTGGCCAAATTACCTTATTTATTCATGGGCCTTCCTCGATAGTAATGATAAGAATAACAAACCCTGTGGGAGCAATGTAACTAATTCATGCACGGATGTGCAAATGGGCAATTTGCAAACTAATTGCCCCCACACAATACGCTGTGCAGACAGGTTGTCCGAACACTGCCTCTGCGTACTTTTTGTGCGCAGCGGCTGCCTGGTAAGAGGCGGTTGAAATGCTTTCTGGGCAGACAATGGGCTTGCTCAAGTGTGCAACTATTTCGGAGGGAAGCTATCCCGCCCACCCCGGGTGGCAAAGGTTTGTTCTGCCTGCGTCCAGCTGCCGTGTCGTGCCGGGAAAATACAAGGGCCATGTGCGGGACAAAACAGTTTTGCCTTATTGCCTCCACCGGCTCGGAAGGACGCAGAGAATATCAGCAGCATATGGGCCTCGGGGGGATTTCAGCCATTTAACAAACATTATATGCTCCATAACAAAACAACAATATTTCCGTACTTAGATCCACCAGAAAACGAAATTAAATTCCCTAGACGGTGGGGACTGGTATGCTAATTGGCTTGCCTTGTGGATTTTCTATGCGGCTCCCCAAGAAACAGATTGGCCCATTTTTCAGGCAACCGATTCTTAATTGGAATAATGAATAGCAGGCTGGAGGGGCCGATCACTTCACTTGGTAAATTCAAACCCCTGTTATTCATGAGGACAAGCTAGAGGTGAAGTGTTTTTTCATGAGAGGTGGGCAGACAGTCTGCTGCCAGGTCAGCCCAAACACATTTTTCTTTCCCTTTACGCTGTGAACACAAGGGAAGATTTATCACCTGATTCCCCCATCCCTCTAGGATGCTGGGCTCTTCAAAGAGCTGAATTGCCCATGAGAAGGGCTCCTGCATGGACCGCAGAAGGTCAGCCAGTACCTCCGTTGAGCAGGCGTCTGCAGATTTCCTGCTCTGGCTCTGTGGTCCTTAACACAACCAACCTCTACTGCCTCTGAGGAAGTCCTCAGTTTTGCTGTGCTTTGCTTCCCTGGTAGCTCTGATGTGCCTGAGGGGCAGGAACAGGCTGATGCAGTCAGGTCAGCAGCACACAGCTCCAAGGCTTCTCCCTTCATTGTCCCAGCTCCTGCAACCCCAGGAAGCCACACAGCCACTGGCTCCTTCCCTTTCCCATTCATGCACCAGTAGCGGGTCTGGCTCCCCACTATCTCAGCTTCCCAAGTTGGTTAGAAGAACACAGCTCAGTTGTGGGGACAGTGAAGTTTGGGGTCTTGTCTGCTCTTTGATCCAGAAGACCCAGCCCTCAAGCCTGCACCTGGCAAGGATGAAGGCCATTACCTTGTTTCCCACCTTGCTCTCTCCAGTGCCTGGCTTCTGTTTCAAAGAGAGGGTGAAGATGCTGAGCCTTCTCTGTTCCCTTAAACTCTGCTGTAAGCCAAGCTCTTGGCACCACCCCAGGGCTGAGCAGACTTCTTCAGACCAGCCTCCATGGTAGGACACAGGACATCTGCAGGATCTTCTGAGCAAGCTTCCTTGCAACTGCTTTCGGCACCAACACCTGAGGTAACGACTGCCTGAAAACCATGGCCAGTCTATTCACCAAAGACTATACCCAGAACATTTTAGAAATGGGTGCCTTTAGGGTATTTCAAGATCTATTCTGCAGCCATTAGAGTTTGTCAGTTTGTCAGCTGAACCAAAAAAAATTGCTTTTCTAAACTCAGAGTTACCCAACCAAAATATTTTAACTTGCTAATACATCACCATTCTGGACAACCACAATTATACATTCTACTAAAATGTAGCAATAGTTGCTCATTCTCTAACAGATGCACAGTTTCGGTTTCATGTTGAGCATGAAGGTGGCTCAATCCAGCAGGCACCTAACGTCGGAAGCAATTTTTAAAAATCTCACTTACGGCATGATTTTTCTGCATCATGATATCAAAGTAACTGAGCTCACCAGAAAGAGTAAGATTACATTTTGCAGGAATGGACTTATTTTCCTAAATTGTGTTAGAAGAGAGGTAGGTGGTCCCATTTAACTGTGAGAAAATGTGGCACAAGAGAAGACACCTTATATCTGAAAGCAATTAGTGTTTTTCGGTGTCTGCATTTCTGAGTGCCCAAGGTGGGTGCTCCAAAAGGCCCAGTCTTCAAAGAGCAGAGAGACTGGGTGTGAAAAAAAAAATCCTTCTTAAAGTGCCTTATGTTGAAAAGCAGAGATTTCTTGTGTTTGCTTCTCTGAGCTGATAACTATTCATCCAGGCACTTCTGCATTCACCCTGGCATGCGAGTGCTTCATAACTAACGGTGAATTTATCACTGGGGCACTGGAAAATATGTTAATTTCACAGGAACTAAACCACTGAAAATTATTTTGCTTCTTCAAGGAAGCTTAGCAATACTGGAGAACAGTCCTGTAGATCCTGAAGCATAAACAACTGAATGTTAACAGGCTGCCACTAATATTTATTTATCAGTATTTGGTGCAAGACATGAAAAAACTAAGAAGAACACTTCTTTTCTTTTGAAGGTGCGCAATGATTATTTTACACACAAAACTTTAAGCACCTCTTAACAAAGGTGTTTTTCAGAGCAGAGAAGTGGCTTTCTGGATCGTCGTCCCTTACAAGACTCTCAGCATTCACTACCAACGCACAGTGTCAGGCAAAATGACATGGACTGCTGGGAGCGGTGAACTCCTCAAAGGGCACTGGGACAACAGAATAACTCCAAAAACGGTTCTCAGAGCATGAGAAGTGGCATTCAGCAAAGAAGAAAACAATACCGTGCTCAGATCTGATGCAGATGTTTAAGCTGGGCATAGTCCTCTGGATACAGTGCCACATTTTTGAGGGTATTGTAAATTAAAGTAGTTTCATTTCTGATGTGTTCCTCTGCAGCTTCTGAGATAAATACAGGAACAGCACCTGTGAGCAGCTATTTACATCTCCCTTCGTAAAGCTGACATAAAAGTTTCAGGGAGCAAAACCCACAGAGCTGTGCCTCAGACTTTCATAGCTTCAGCTTCTTGTCATGGTTCAAGCCAGCTGGGACAAAGAACCACCCAGTCTCCAGCTCTCTCCCCTCTCCACCCCCATTTCCACAGTGATGTGGAGGGAAACAATTCAACTAAAAAGGCTCAAGCGTTTGAGTAAGGATAGGGAGGGTAATAATCTACCATTTAAGATGACAAATAAAGATCCTGAGTGACTTGAGGAGAAAAATACAGATTTAATTCACCACCACCACTATTTACGAAGTAGGATAATGAGAGGAATATATCAATAAATACAACCCGATCTTAAATGCGCTTACCCGCCTCAACCCTCCCGTCTTCCCAGCTGCCTCCTCCCTGCTTCCATCAGTGCAAGTGGGGCAGGGGGTGGGGGGTTTGGTCCATCTGGCCATTACTCAGTGTCCATGGCAGCTCCTACTTGAGAAAGAGGGCTCCTCGCAGTCTCTCCTTCCTGCTGCGTGGTGTCCACCTGACAGAAGGCAACCCTCTTCCTCCTCATGAGTCCCTCAGGGCCACACATCACTTCGGGCACATCCCCCACTAGTGCTCAGTCTCTCTTCCCTCTCACATGGGGCTCTGCACATACAGACGCATCCCGGACGTTCTCGCTGCCGTC
>NW_009717900.1:20999-26997 GCF_000703405.1 Apaloderma vittatum
AATCGCCTCCCTGCCGTCTCCATCACCATGGGCTTCAGGGAAAGGTCCTGCTCCAGCAGCCTGCTTCTCCCTTCTCCTCAGGGACTCTTCTCCTCTTTCTTCTCAGGGCGATGTTACTTTGTTCTCCTCTCACCTCCCTCTCCTCCAACAGAAAGAACAACATAAAAGACAGGGCAGCTCAAAACAAGAGTGTCCGGTGATAGGACAAGGGGAAATGGGTTTAAGTTGAAGGAGAATAGATTTAGACTGGATCTTAGGAAGAAATTCTTCAGTACGAGGGCAGCAAGACTTTGGAATAAATTGCGTGGAGATGTTGTGGCTGCCCCCTCCCTTGAGGTGTTCAAGGCCAGGTTGCATGGAGCCTTGAATATCATGATTTAGTCGAGAGGTGGTGTCCCTGCCCGTGACAGAGAGGTTGGACTGGATGATCTCTAAGGTCCCTTCCAGCCTAGGACATTCTATGATTCTACGATTCTATGAAAACAAGACAAAACCAACAGAGAGAAAAAGATCAGTGAGGTCACTTTTTAAATACTTTGGTGGCAGATGCGCTGATGGGCCTGGCCCTGGCCAGAGGCAGGTCCAACTCCTACCTGGGGGTGGGGAAGGCTCTCGAAGCTTCACGTAAGTCTACTCCCACTTTTACAAAAAGCCCACCAGACTCAAGCCCATGACACTCCTCTTGCCGCTCAAGGAATGCAGTGAAGGAGAAGGAAGGCTGTGCTGCCTCAGAGAGCGCTGTCACATCAAAATGGGCCTCTAGAGGTAGTTTTTGTGCTTTAATCTGACCCCCTCGCATTACTGTACAATGAAGAAACATATGCTAGTAACTCTTGATCTTAGATTGAATTTTAAGATTGGATACCTTAGGTTATACACATAGTGGGGAGCTGGAAGCCAGCTTTTTTCTTTTTCCGTATTTCTATTTTATATTGAGCAATAGAATATTATCAACATTAAGAAAAGACAGACACTTTTGGTTTGGTTCTTCATAATTTTGAATTGCTTCTAACATGCTTTATGTAACAGCCATTGAAAATATTGCAGGACACCCATGGGAAATTCTTCATGAAACTAAACAGCGTGAAAACAAGTAATCAGGCAAAGATGCAAGTCATCATGTGGAATGTACGACTACTGGTTGCAGTCAGCAGCCTAACTGGCAGCTGATTCCTACAAGCATTTTTCAGAGGTCGATACTATCTAGGTCTTCACTAATGACCAGGAAGATGGGATGTAATGTACTCTTGGCAAATTTGCACTCTCCACCAAGCTGTCAGGCAGGGCTGCTCTTCAGAGGGACCTGGACAGGCTGGAGAAGTGGGCTGACAGGGGCGTCACAAGGTCCAGCGAAGGCACGTGCCAAGTCCTGCACCAGGACAGACAGAAATCCCCATACAAGGGGATAGATGGCGGGCTAGCTCTGTGTCAACCAGGATTGGCAGCACGCTCTTGCTGGCAAAGGTGGTCAAGCCTGCCATGGGCTGTATTAGCAAAAGGGAAGGCAGCAGGAGAGGGAAGAAACCCTACCCCTCTACTCAGCCCTTCTTTGTCCAACCTGGAGAAGGAAAGGCAAAGGGGAGAGCTTATTCCTGTCTGAAGCTACCTGAAGAAGAGAAGACAGAGCCAGACTCTCCCCGGAGATCTTCAGTGACAGCACAAGAAGTGGCAAACGCAAGCTCGAACATAGCAAGTTCCTCTTAGGTACCAGAAAACAAATTTCACTTTATTAGTGGTTCAGTCCTGGGACAGGGCCCAGAGAGTCTCCATCCTCAGAGATACTAAAACCTCAACTGCACAAGGCTTGGAGCAACCCAATCAAACTTCAGATTTGTCCCTAGTTTGAGCATGGTAACCTCGAGAGGTCAGTTGGAAGCTAAATTATTCTAGGTTTCAAATATTATGCACAAAATGTTTTTCAAAACCATAGCATTTTTACCAAAAGCTGCTTTTTTGAAACTTAACATCATATGATAATACCTCTCAAAAGCTCTGCAGAAGAGGTTGGGATTGATTTTCTGCAGAGGAAGAGAATGATAAAATGTGAAAGGACTTTCTTCTCCCTCAGAATATTCAAAATTGTCTCCAAGATTGTGACAAGATCATAAAAATCTGGTCAAGGCACAGGCTGTCTATTCAGCTAGACAACCAGTTTAGCTAATGAATAATACACATATTTGAACAAATGCTTTGCTCACACACTGGTAGAACATAAGATTCTTGACTGCTTGGAAACCCACCCCTAAAATGAGACATAGAGAACAATTCCTGCAACTGTGAACAGTTAAAAATTTGTTTTCATTTTACACACCCTCCCCATCCATTTTTTTCTTCAAAACAAGCTTCTTGAAGGAATTACGGGTAATATTCATCACAGTGCTATGTGACAGCCCACAGATGGATGCATTTCTAATGAATATGGGGAAGTTAAAAATGCACTGATAGCAGACACGAAGAAAATCTGGGGAATTCTCCTTAATTAGATTACACTCTGCACACCCTGTCTGTATGAATGAGGATACAGCAGTGGAAACTGCCTGACAGCGTTGTTAATACAACTGCTAGGGTTCGTAGTAGTAGACATCTGTTTCAAAGCTGTGATCCAAATCTGCCCCTAGAGGCCAATCAGCCAGGCTTTAGACCTCGGTCTAAAAGATATAAAAGCAAAATTCATATTTGCTGGGAGCAGGTGCAGTTCCACTGAACTCACCACATTTCAACGGCACCCTACATTTCAAACGGTTCCTGCACTCTGCAAGTGAGACACAAGCGCAAGGAGAAATAAACCCATTTGTTATAAAACATTCAAATATCAGCAGGGTGTTTCCCAGCCTAGAAATGTGTCACTCTAAAGTGACCAAAGTGTAAAGCATACTCGGCCCCTAATTGCTGCCCTATGAGTCAAGGGGTTTGCAAATTTTTGCTGTATTTTCTCCCTCATGCCTAACTATTTTTCCATGCAAACATGAATCCCCTTGTCTAGAGGAGTAATAAAAACAATTTTACCTTTTTTTTTTTCTCTGGAAGCAGAATTAATTCACGTTTTATTGCAATAATCCAAGGCACAGGTCAAATACAGAGGTGGTAGAGGGAGAAAATCTGGAAATGATCCTCCCATACGTCACTGCAGACAATGGGCACACACCTCAGTATAAATAAATAACCACTAAGCCATCCCCATTCATGTTTCTAATTAGTGCAACCTATTTAACAAATAGACACATAATATAGGTCAATTATGTAGGTCATGATAAATTTGTGAAGAACTTCAGCTTGTAGGACACCAAAAAGACCACGTTGAGGCAGCATTTTCAAAGTTACAGCTCATTTCTGCACATGGATTGTGAACAGCAGCGAGGAAGCAGCAGAGACCTGCTCAGTTTTTCTGTTTTGTGGTGCTACAGCTCCAACCATTATAAAAATATCAGTGACAAGCCCTGGGAGACACCCTCTGCGGTACGATCACAGAACGTGGTGGAGCTCATCCAGCATTTATTCTAGACACACACAATGCAAAGATACTAAGATAATTTATTAAACCCTGCTATAGAGCAAAATATACTTACTTGGCCCAATTCTAGAGTGCTTCAGAGTTTGAACTTACCACCACACAATACCTTTAGCTCAGAAAGAAAAAATCCTGGAAGTCAAAACAATGTATTACTTCAGACCACAGAAATCGTTGGAGCATCATGAGAAAAGCAAAGACGGAGCTAGAAAGGCAAAGCAGTCAGTGGAGGGCCTACCTGTGAATATCGCAAGGGTGTGCTTTGATCCTGATTTCCTCAGGAAAGGAGGCTTATACAGTAACTTTGTCTACCTGCTGCCCCTCCAAAACCTTTGAACCAGTTACTAGTTTCAGCCGTAATTTCCAGAAATTAAAACATCTCAAAGATGTTTGATTTCCACAAGTTTGTAAAAACTGGTGGTTACCCAGAAGAGGTGGAGAAATACGTTATGCTTTCTCCGTAGGAAAGGAGATTGCAACTCAGCATTTATCTAGTATGTATGATCACGGCCCTCTGACCAGGGAAAGATGCAGCTCCAGAGAAGCCACAGGACGTGCTGAGTCCTGCCTTGCTGGAAATTTTGGGGAGGAATGATGAGGAAACACAATGGAGGTCATGAGAGAACAGCAGGTACCACATCCACGTGGGGTTTTAGGGAAGCAACGGGACTGCAGAGCCACCTATCTTGCCCAGGGATATGAGGAGGATATGGGGACAGAATACCACAGAAAATGCTACAGGTGTGTGGTTTGCAGCAGGGAGGTAAAGGGGAACTCAGATCCACAGGGAAACAAGCTTAATGTTCACTGTTCCACAAACCCCACATTTTTCTGCTAAAGGTCAGCACTAGTATAATTTCTTCTTTGAGATGAAGGGACAAAATGGATGGGAATTCGAGCTGTAGGTTTAGTTGCTGTTACCTTTCCTTAATATTTCCAAAACGTTCTTCTTCTTGGCATTTCCAAAACGTTTTTCTGAGTTGGCAATCCCAACTTGGCCTGCTGTGGGACAGGACCTCTGGTTTCCTGCCTTTAGCCGAGGAACTGCAAGATCTTCAAATGAAATACCTCAGGGAGTTATCTGAGGTACTCTTTTGTACCTTAAACACCCAACAGCATCAACAGCACTATTAGTTAAGTGGCTGGGGAGCATCTGGGACCCAAGACACAGCTGGGAACCAAGATGCAGAGCAGCAGCAGTTGGGTAGCTGGTGCCTGAGCACCCAAGAGCCGGCTTCAGTGGCACCAGCACTAGCCAAGAGCTGGGAACAGACTCCTCACCCCTTTGAACTTCCCAAACCTGTGCCGCCGGCTTGAAGAGCCAGTCCCCAGGCAGGGCAGAGCACGAGGAGCTTTAATTAACTGTGGAGCTCTCAGTGGTCAGATGTTCAAAACCACACACGTGCATTTGTTTCCACATAAGACAGCCCGGACTCTATCGCTGGGCACATGTCAGCTGGTCAGATTCCTGTGGCTTCTCTGAGGATGTGAGGAGATGGAGTTTTTTGTGTAATCTCACATGTGTCACCACCTGGTTTGCACAAAACTATCACGTGCAGCTCATGGGTACACTGTGCCAAAAGTATTGACCTTGTACTTATAATATTGTTACTGTTTGCCACAGTCGTGAAGGAAGTGGTGAAATAACTTTGAAGTTACACATTTTCTCATATTTGTACAATTTGTCTTTGATCGCTCTTTATTAGTTCCCATTCGGATATGTAACACAACCGTTCTTATAACACTGCAGTGATGGAGATCATTTCCCAAATAACTGGCTCCCAATAACCCGCATCCTAGTTCAGGTATGTTATAAATAATGGACAAAGCTGTGAATCTAAATATGCATGTGTAAGTAAAAAATACAATAATGCATAGACATTGTACTTGAAAATCTGTTCCAAACCTCAAACTACATGCCTTGAGTTAATCTTAAGACCACAGGGCTGTGTGTGAGAAAGTCTTAGGAACACAAAACCTTTTAAACCATCTACACTCCCTCCAAGAGCCCCAGATAAGGCAAGGAGGGGTTCTAAGAACAGACTGAGAACAGTTCCCCGTGCACACAAATTATGCCTTTCAAAGGAAGAAGAAAAACTCCAGTATTAAATTCCCATTCGTAGGAATCTCCGGTCCTAACTGCAGCACTGGTTATGAACATATATCCAAGAAATTTCAAGTACGAGAAATAAATACCGTCCCTGAGGAAAGGGCGTTCCTGATGAAACACTGCTCTCTGCTGGCCTGGCCTCCTTTTCTATGAGAGTCTCCCTTCCTGGAGTCCTCCCCAGTGAAAAGGGCAAAGACCACCATGATTTGCTGGCTCTTTAATTGCAGCTTTTAGTGCAATTGAAGTGATAGGTGCAGCTTTCATTCAGGATTGAAAAACATTATATTGCTGAGGAAAACAATATTTATATCACCTAAATCTTATGTCTTGAAGAAAAAAATGCAGCAGTTCTTGAACCTGAATAACTCTCCAGAGGCATT
>NW_009717901.1:0-347 GCF_000703405.1 Apaloderma vittatum
CAAGAAAGATATGGATGTGCTGGAGCGTGTCAAGAGAAGGGCCGCAAGGATGCTCAGAGGGCTGGAGCACCTCTCCTGTGAAGACAGACTGAGAGAGTTGGGGCTGTTCAGTCTGCAGAAAAGAAGGCTCTGAGGAGACCTTATTGTGGCCTTCCAGTATCTCAAGTGGGCTACAAGAAAGCTGGTGAGGGGCTTTTTAGGATGTCGGATAGTGATAGGACTAGGGGGTATGGATTAAAGATAGAGATGGATCAGTTCAGACTGGACGTTTGGAAGAGGTTTTTCACCATGAAGGTGGTGAGACACTGGAACAGGTTGCCCAGAGAGGTGGTGGAAGCCCCATCCCT
>NW_009717901.1:419-41263 GCF_000703405.1 Apaloderma vittatum
CAGGGGGTTGGAAATGGATGATCTTTAAAGTCCCTTCCAACCCTGACAATTCTATGATTCTATGAATCAGTTTAATCCATCAGAGATTACTAGGTCCAGACTGCCACCAACTGTGTCAGAGATACCCAAGTGCCTATGTGGTGTTCCCAAGTGCTCTTGGCTCCAGAAATTTGAGGCAAAGACACAGACTGACTTATCTGAGACTGCAGCCACACAAACTTGAGTCACCTGCTCCTAGACCTAAAGTGAGCTTGAAAAGAGAATGACTGCGGTTCATAAGGCATCACCCCTGAGATGGAAACTCTCAAAACTGGCATTTGGGAGTCTCTGAACGACAGTGGAGTTAATTCACCACTTGTAACCCATCCAGAGATGGAAGAGAATATTGTAGAAGATAAACAAAAGCACCCAGCAGTGAAAAATCTGTACTTAGACATGTGGATTAATTTCTTGAAGATACAAAATGAAGAAAGTAAGTAAATGAAATACAAGGTATTGAATGTAAAACTCAACCTCTTTCATTGGAATTCTTCTATATGCTCCATTTCCTGGTGGAAGAGAGAAAACTTCATACAGATATAGATGATAATATAAGTAAAACTGCTCCAGTATCATCCTACACCAATGGCTGAAGTCTTAAGCACTGAGTCTTCCACATTCGTTGCCAGCTCCCTGAGGATGAAACATTGCCTGATCAATAGATGACGTGAAGTAAATGGGTTGTCCTCTTCCAGTGTTCACTCATCCAGACTTCACAAAATCTTTCATAACTGATATCGTCACGAAAAGCTGAGAATTAATGGAGTATAGAGGCTGAAAAAATTTCAAGCCTTGCAAAGCAGTCTTCTCCAGCACTGGTAAAAGGGGAAGTGTTGGACACGACTGCTGATCGTGCAGTTTGGGATTTCTTATTTTCTTTAAAGATAAACAAAGGACTTCTGGCTTGCAATTGGGAAATTTAAACTCTACATTCAAGAAGACAGATATCAACACATCAATGTTCTGGAAACTGGACATTTAAGGTAACATCATCTTAAACAACATTGAAAGTCAAAGTACAGAAATAAAATTCTGGGGGCAAAGAGTCCATAAAGTGTCGAGAACAACGTGCTCTCAGTCCCCAGTGTAATTAGAGTCAGCTCAGTATGATATTGCAAACAGATACAGCAGGATTCTAAACTATTTCCTTTATTGATTTTTTTAAAAAGCTCTCAAAGTATGATAGTGACATTTTCCAGTTGTCTTCCCTCCCCCCAGCTGAAACAAGACACTCCCGCAGCATTTCTCTAACTTTTTTTCATTGAGATCCCGAGGTTTTAAACCAGGTCATGTGAAGGTTGAATTTTACAAAATATAAGACTGTCTTGTTTTATCTGCTTACAGAACAGAAATACTAACACCAATTTAATGATTTTTTCAGTAAAGATCTAATGAAGATAAATCCTGTATTTTGCTTCTTTCCAAATCACACGTACTCTGAATTGAAATGCATAATCTGAAGTTACCTCAAGTCTCACATCACGCAGAAGTCTTGCAAAGCTATTAAATTAAGAAGCTCCCCATTGGAAGCAATTACACTATGAAAATAAAAACCAAAGTTGTGTATTAATCATGAAAACCAGAAAAAAAGTCAGCTTTAATATTCTGCAAAAATGCTTTAACAATGTAAAGTTTGTAAGACAGTTTTATTACAATTTCAATAGTTTTCAGACACTAATATGAAGAAAACTTGTTAAAAATAGAAATAAATCTGGAAGCAGAATTGAAAAATCTGTACTTTTGATTTATCTACAGTTCACAATGTTTTGAAGGAATTTTTAATAGTTTGTCTTCAGCCATAACAGTTTTATTCTCTAAACGGAGTGCTCCAATAATAAATTACATTACACCCCAGCTGCATAAACATGTTTACACACACTCAGATTTTCTCATTCACATTCCTTTCTCACAGGTGTACCTTTTCCACTATGAACTAGCTACATTTAAGTGTATCTTATGTAAGTGCACACATGTATAATGTCACTTGTAAAACGGTCCAGACTGAGAAGGGAAAAACTAACAAAATGCTTTATCTGAATGTAAAATAAAAAAGTGACATAAAACCCAATAATTCCATCACTTGTACAACACCAGTATTTAAATTAACCACCATCCTGATGTTACAGTGAAAGCAACTATTGCAGCGGTTTTTTTCTCCAAATGACAGAAAAAATTCACTTTATCAATACTGCTACAGTAAATGCCATATTAAAATTAACTTATCTATAATCAAAGAAGGCGAACTGCATTTCTCCCATCATTTGGAGGAATTCCTATAGCAACAGTCCAGAAAACACAAGAACTACTATTTCTATTTTAGCTAGAGAAATAAAGAAAAAGTCACTTTTTCAGATTCTTATTCTCAGGCCAGGAAACAGCAAAATCTTGAAATGTCAGGGATTCTTCCACAACGCTACAGTATCAATTACTTTTATGATAGGGACCATTGTTTTGCACTTAATTTTAGTGAAACTAAAAATGTAACATCAATATTTACTGCAACTTCACAAGCATTGCCATATAATACACATGCAGTATAAAGTTATATGCAAAAAAAACCCCAAACCCAAAACATTTATGTTGCAGATATCAGAAAACCATTCATTTTGTCCCTCATTTCATTTACTTTCACAACTAAGAAAGTAGAAGGCTCTTCCTATTCATGTAAGAGAAAATTATATGACATGGGTAGTTCTACCTATCTCAAGTTCAACCTTCAACTTACTGCACCGTTCCCTTGGCTTAGTAAAAGTACCAGAGAGAAAACCCTACCAGCTTCTTCATTATTCATTTTTTAAAAGGATTTTCAAAATTCTAAACCTTCAAATAATGCATGAAAGAGCTCCCCCCCTTTTGTGTACAACCCACATCATGCCTTCACCTTTCCTCCTCTAGGAAAGTGAAATAAGCATCAAAGCTAATCTTTTTTACTTCAGAAAAAAAAAAAAAAAGAATCAAAAGAGAGATCTAAGTGTTTGGAGCAAACAAGCCCTGCCAGAGCCCATAGAGGAGCTTTTATGTGAGGTGAGCTTTCCTGACACACTAACGAAGGCCTGACAGCCCAGGCAAGAGCAAATGCTATTTGAACACAAACTCGGTGTTTGCTCACCAGGCTGCTTGCCTGCCCGAGGGTTACCCAAACACAGCCCCTGCAAGGGGAAGTCACTCTTTTCTAGCTGTCTCTTAGCAAACAGATGTGAGCCTGGGAATTTCTCAAGACGTTCAGATAAACTGAGAACCAGACCTTTCAGAGCACCAACTTCTTCAGAAGATGTCAGATTTCTCCGTGACGCTCTGATTTCACACTGTTTAGACTGAACTACAATTACTGCCTATCACATGCAAGTCACATCATTTCCAAAGCTGTTCACTAATGTGAGCTTGAAACGTATCTGTTTTATCTGCTATTCTAAGTCAAAAACCTTGAGACAAGTCTAAACTATAAAATATCTATGCAACATTCCCCTACATGTATTTTTTTTAATGCTGTCTCTATTCCTTTTATATCATGCGTAGGAATACCAAGGTGCATCATCTCAAAAACCTAATTTGGCGGTTTCTGCAGGGCACACAGGTTCCTGGGAGCCACACAGTTCTGAGCTATCCTCTTGTCAGTACAAACTGCACGTGCCTACCTTCCTGAGCAATTCTCAAATCAAAAATCCCTTTGGAAAAGTACACGCTATTCAGAAATTGCATTACAGTTGTATTACAAAGCCAGATAATATTATTTCTCTGCATAAGGTCCATTTAACAAAACAAATTTTTATATTGAAGATGTCTAATATCGACCAAACATCTAAGATGATGTACTTTTTAAAGCTTCTCAAGCCTGATGGTACCTCTTGAGCTTTACAGTCACTAAGTACAGTTGGATAGCTATTTAAAGATCAAATTCAAGATCAGACTTCAATTAGATTATTTCTGCTACAGTCTGTGATTTACGTAGCGAATTCAGTTAGACACAGCTTTTTCCAGTCCCTACAGGCTACTCGTTTTCTCTCAACTATACACGCTTCATTTCTAGGAGATTTGTTGGAATAGGATTCACTCTTCTCTACTAGTTACATGAATTGTAGTATCTGTTTAACTCTCTTTGTGTAAGAATTAAGGAACATTAAGAGGATCAGGTGCCGAAATGTATCTAGGACTACAGTTTCTTTCTGTACCCAGGAACTGAGGATTACAAAGCAACTCCGGACTCTGAAAGCAGCGGGACTGATACCAGATTTCTGCACAGGAAATTGGGGTATGGGAACCGAGAGTCACTTTTGGTCATTACAGAGGACAACCGTGGAGATATTTTTTTTTATATCCTGGCAAAGAAGAGTGCCTGGGTGCATGCCAGCAGTACCACAGCTGTACAAAATCAGCACAAGTAAAGCACCTCTGTATCAGACACAGAGACAGGCACACAGCAGCTGCTGAAGACTTCTGGCAGCCCTGCGGCAGCAGCAGCTGCGCAGGCGACCGGCCCCCCAGCCATTCTGCGGCCAGGAGAAAAATTTGGTCCCTTTGCAACTCCCTCCCTTTCAGCTCACTTAATTGGGCTGTCTACCTGTTCCAGGGCACAGGCACTGCTGATTTTAATAAAGCTAAGAAAAGTGTTTATTACCAAGCCATTGAAGCTTTATAGAAGTGTTCAGATATTAAAACTTGAGTATTCTTTTTACAGTTTTAAATCTTATTTAACAGAACAGTCTTGTTTAGTCTACAGTATTTAACAGCCATCAGCCAGATACTACTTTAGTATGAGCAACACATGCATAAGATACTGCCCTTCCCAGCAAGAATCAGCTATTGGAAGCAAAAGAGCAGCCACAGAATGATAGCTCCATTTGTCAGAAGATACTCATCTTCACGTACACCCTCTCCAAAAGAACTTATGTATAAATCTACCATGAAAAAAAAAAAAATCCTTCCCAAAGAGTTTGCTATAGAGACAAAGGAAAAAACCAAATAATCTAATCTTGAGGAAACCTTCTCAATCAATTTTGGATGACTCGTTCTTCATTTCTGCATGACACATCCACTACACTTCATTTTTTCCTCACAGTGAACAAAAAGGTAATCACATGGGTCTAGTCGTAGTACTCAAAGCCAAATGCATATAAAGCTATTGCTAGGTATTAGAAAAGGCCAATATCTGCCGGTGTTCTTCCTGCCCTTCCAGCAGAGCAGAGTGTGAGATGTGGGGCAGGACCAGCAGTATTTGTGCGTGGCGAATGGGAACAGGTGATCCTGAGCTCCTTGGCTACTGGCATATCGTAAAGGGTGAAAGCAAGCCGTGCATTTCAAGGGGAAGGGGGCAGAGAAGAAGGGAGAGAAGGGAACCTGGAATGCTCAGCTCGAGGTCAGAATACAAGGAATTGGGCAATGATTTTAAGAGGCAAGTGCCTATCATGCAGTCATGTGCTAAGACATTCACTCACACCCTTCCTCCTCATAGATTAGTCTTAATTCCAATAAATATTCTAAATTCAGCTCATCACATACCTGCACAAACACATCTGTGGCGTAAGGATGGCACCATAGCAGGCAAGTACAGCCGGCACGAGTAGGAAGACAACTTCGTTCAGTTAGATTGAGGCCCACTTAGAAGGATGTATGCATATAATGTGTATATTGTAGTATACACTGTAAAAAAATAACTTTAGGGTTGATGCTTATCACTAAACAGAAGCTTTTTTAAAAGTTTGCTTAAGAAAAAAGCATGCAGGACAGAATATAACTAAAAAGTAGAACTGCAAATCAAAGGGATACATATAAGCAAGATGCTTTGATTTCTGGTTGCAAGTCTTCCATAAAACAAGTTATTGCCAAACTAGTCTCAAATTCTCAGAACATAAGAAAGCAGAAACAAAGGGCTGTGTTTGAAATGCTTACAGACTGAAATTCCAGTCCCCTGCATACAGGACTTTCTTTCATTAGGACAAGATGGAGAAGAACTCAGCTATTAGCATTCTAATTCAATGCTAAAACATAGTCGGGTACAATTGGTAAAGCCACCAAAGGGATTTTTCCCAGCTTTCTCGCTTTCTTGTTTGAATGACTGCACTTTTTTTCTTTCAGAGCTAAACAAGTCAACAGTTCAACAACGTCATTATCTTCCACGACTTTCTTCACAAGGGCTGGTTACCACCCTACTTGTGCAGCTACTGTAAACACTACGCAGAAGCATCCACCCTCTTGGAATTATCTGCCAAGAGCACGACTGAAATGGTCAGGCTTCTCGTGCGCAGAATACATCTAAAAAATACCAGCCATCGTGACATAGTTTGTGAGGCCACAGGTAAACACATTAGTGACAGTGAACAAAGCTGTTCCATTGTAACAGCACAGGTGAAACACGTGTGCGCCTTCAGAAGGAGGCAATTCAAGACAAACTCTGCTGCATATTACTGAATTCTGCATAGCACTTAGCAAAAGCCTTAAGATTTCAAAAATAACTCAGCTAGGTCCTGTTAAATTTACTATGGTCACCCCCGTTCCATTTAAAGATGGAAAGAAATACTTCCCTCAGGGAAGGGGGGCCCAGCTCATAATTTCTGGATTAAGCCCATTACTATTAGCTGCAGAATGAAATTATTAGTGACAGGTTCACTGAATTACCTCTTTACAGAGGTCACTACAGCTTCCTAGAAACCTAAAACTGCCATTGTAAATTTAGCTAATAACAAGTGAGTTTTTTAAGCCATCAAAATTAGAGGTAAACATAACAAAGAATCCATTTTAATACTCTCATTGAGTCACACAATGAAGTACAATACATTTGTATTTTCTTCACTTCAACGTTAGAAACTGAGAAATACACAAGTGCTGGCACGCACCACTATTACATCAACATTTTATATCCACAGATGTAGATGCAGAATTCCTATTGATTTTCAATATGCTCATTTCTCTTAAAGCTGTAACACAGATCAAGAATAATTTCTCTGGCAAGTACACAAACTGTAGCTTGATCAGCATATTTAAAACAACATTAAACAGAGGCTTAAAACAGGATTAAACAGAAGCTTTCACCATGCAAAGTTCTGTTATGAAATGACTCATTTTTGCAAATGTCAAGATCAAAAACCAAAAACAAACCACAAGAAAACACACACACAAAAATCTTAACTTTATTCTGTATTTCTGACTGCCATTTTAAAGCTTTGTTCAATTATTTACAAAGGACCTTAGATAGAAATTATTCTGTTTGCTGCTTTATAGGCTATGCTTGGTTCTGTTTAAGCTTCGAAGACTGCTAATAAACCCTGTGTACTGTTTCATCTAAAATACATATGCAGCCCTCAAAGCATAGCCTGTTTCCCCCCTCCCAGGTAAGAGACCTCACCAGTGGATTATAAAGTCCTGTTTCTCTTGCTTGTGCCTTGTCTCACTCCGGTCCTGTAAATTTTGCATTACTAGTTGGACAAAGGATGCCCGTGACTCCAATTTAGTGAACAGCTGACTTGTCAGAGCCCACTGCTTGGGGAGAAATCTCATCTTGAAATCCTTCATTTGGATTTCAGCATAAAATCCAAAGGTTCCTTTTCTCCCACGTGATGAGGGCCTTCATCCCTGTCATTCCTCCCAAGTTCTGATCTTGTCAGATGTTACTTCAAGAACTTCTGGAAGTAATGATGGTCTATCCTCACTAATAGCATTTTGAAATCCATATTTTTAAACAGGGTAAAATAAACATCTTTAATTCTGCTGGTTCGTAAGGAACTGACTGGTAAAATAACACTATAGAAGAATTACTGGGAGAGAAATGGAACATCCCCCAAAACATCCATGGTAAATCTTACACCAAAATGAGCATCACCTGTCACAACTGAGACACATTTATTAGTATCGAACAGGAACCTACTAAAGCTCTCCTAGTCCCACAAGCCTTACAGAGGCTTAAAACATGCTCTGTCTGCTTTTACCAGTAGAGGCTATTGAGCAAAGATACTTGAATCCCATTGACCCCAGTCATGAGCTCCCTGGAACTATAACCAAAATTCAGCAGTTGTTATATAGACCCTGAATCTGAAGGAGACTGATCATAAAGTGCAGATTTCACAGTCTAAACTCAGTTCACTATTAATTTAGTTCCTTTCATAATTTCTTTCTTTCTGCCTAATATATTAAGGGGACTTGTTTTAACACCTCATGCAGTAACTAGAGATACCCAGTAACAGAACATGATGTAAAAGGCTGGAAAAAGCACTTGATTAATCAACGGTGGGATTCAATATCACCTTTTGTGCAGGGCACATCTGCTTCTGAACAAGGCAGGCAAACTACCTCTTCTCTCCTGTGCCAGCTTCTATATCACCACAGTAAAAAGTAAGACCACATTGTTCAGTTACCTCTTGGCACTAGGTCTGGTTCTTCAGATGTCTACATTGAGCAAATGACCTTATTGAAATACAGATTTGTTTGAATTATTCCACTTTGCAGAATTTACAGAGTACTCTCGCTAAAATCAAGCCAAGAGGGGACAGACACTTAAATACTGAAGTGTTTGCGATCCCACAAATGAAATCTCAAAATAACAAATATCCATATAAGTAGGTAACCAAAGAAAGAGAAATTCACAAGAAGTCTCCAGCATTGAAGTCCTGGAGGGGTCTAAGCTACTCTGTCTCCAAATATCATGACCACTATATTTCACTAATGCTAATATATTTCACTATAGTTCCAAAGTTCTGCGGGTGTAAACTCCCTTGCAGCTACTCGCTCCTAAATTTGAAGAGCAACTTCTGCTAGCACTAGGTGATCTGAAATTCAACAAACTCTGTCAGGGGCTGCACTGAATTATCTACCATCTGGAAACTGTAAAAGTCAACGTTATATGAAGGGTAACGAAAAAATACTATTAAAACATGATGGTGATGGTAAAGTTTGACAACTTTCCAACAGAGCTAACTGGAAACCTGCCTTTTCTGATGACCCATACCACTTAGAGCAGGCTGAGTGAGAGCTACGAGCCCTGAGGCATCCCATAAGGCTACCCATCAGAATGCCCTGGAGATAAACTATTTCATTCTACAAAGAAATACAGATTATTTTTTTGTTTTAACTTTTACATTAGATTAAAAAAAAAAAAAATCAAATTTCAAAACACTGAAAGTCTTTGCAAAAGTACAGTTCCCTTTCTCCGGCTGACTCTATCTGGTCTCTCTGAAAAACATAACACCGTTCAAAACTAAGTTAAAGGATTATTTGGAGTTGTCTTACATAAACATAAGCCAAGTATCAGCTTAAGTTACTGTAACAGTCTTTATATAGGCTTATAAGTCACACAGCAAATTTTGGCAGAAACAGATTTCAGTCCTCAGAACATACATATTTAGATATTTCAACACAGTGCCAAAAATCTCCCAAAGATAAGTGAAACACACTAGGAAAACTGGTTTTAATATCCAAAGAGTTACTCAACGTGAACTGAATTTATCAAGATAAAGAATACATTTTTCTTGCTATTCTGAGGACAGATGAAGCTTTCTGCTCAATATCTAACAGCTGTTGCAATCAACAGATGCAGGAAATTCTCTAGGATTCTACAAGAACAATCTTCTATAGAGCAAAATACTTTGCAGCCTAAACACCAGAGTTTCTATAATGAAATCAATTTCTACGTTACAGTCTTAATTTCAGTCTACTTCACACATTCATTCAAGCCTGTAAAGCTTTACATTCAAGAAGTTCTCATACCAGCAGTAGTCTTCCATAGAAAGACTTGCTCACTGAACAGTGCTAGTCCTTGCTCAGTGACATACTAGTTCCTGTCAGAAAGTAACTCAACAACGACATGCCCCGATCCGACAGAAAAATGCAAAAAACACCTAAACAAGAACTAGAAATGCTATCTTTCCAAAACTGAGACTTCTTGCCTGTGAAACTGGGTAGTTTATTGTACATAGAGCAGTTTTATTCCTTAATCCAAAAATGAAAATCATAACCTTTCACCAGTTTACAAAAAAGCTTTTCTTTTTCCCCACCCACTGTTGAAGCCTATGTGCCTCAGTACTGGATCCCAAACTTTAATTTCCTTCTACTTCTGCTATTGTTATGCCAGCACTTCTAAATATTTACCCTTCCCAGATTCCTAAAATGGAAGGAGCCAAGATTCTTTTGTAGTGCAGATGATTTGCACAGACCCCAAGTAGCGGAGAAATTCTCACGCTTTCATGGGAGGGAACTGGATTTAGGGGACACTTTGTTCATGACAGGGTAAAGTAATCTTTAATAAATTTAAATTGAAGGGTCTTTCTAACACAGAGGGATTATGTTTACCTTCCTAATATACAATGATAAACATTGAAGGTATTAATAAACATTCCTTAGAAAACTGCATATTTACATTTTTCATAAAGCGTAGATGTGATTAAGTTGCACCTATATCTGGAAACATTTAGCATTAGGCTGTTAAAAAGTTATTTTCCTGTATACACCACTTCAAGTTATCTTCCAAAAAATTCAACTGTTATTATAGATAAGAATTAAGTAAAAGTTAAAAAAAATAAATCAAAAAAACTAAAGAAAGAAAAATGACACATAAGCACTAAACAACACGAAAAATGAAAATAAGTGCCAGTTTTACAGCTAGGGAAAATTTTGGAGTCTCCAGAGGAACAACTTAGCCACTGCTATGAAAGGGGGAAGCCAGCCTGGTCTTTGGCATCATACGCATTCAGCAAAGCGATCTGTAAGAGAAATGTTCCACGTCCTACTTATTAAATCAAGCCCAAAATCTAACAAGTTAAGCTACAGGAAATCTAAGGGAGGGAGATACACGGAGTAATCTGAGACAAAAGCAGTTTTCCTTTTTTCCTTTTTGTAAGCACATACTTAGCTAAACTCTCTGACTTAACAGAAATGTGTTGCTAAGGCATTTATCCCTCCTGTTGCAACAGAACAGACAGCTAATTAAAACCTGCTAAAGCCATTTATCATGCCATCTTAGCCGAAGCTGTGAATAAAAGTATCAATATATTACAGTATTCTTCAAAGTTGTCAAACTATGCACTTTAACTGGAAGGAAATCCTTCCAGAAAATCTTTTTGAGCACTGAGCCTTTTTTTGTTATCAAAGCAAACATTTCTTTGTGTGTATACTCCATCCGATAAAGCTGGATTTCGTTCCCCTAAGGCTGCTGAAAACTTGCAGGGTAAGAACCTAGATGAGAACATCATCTCCATGTATTCCAAAATTCCTTAAGAATCTGTACAAATGTATTTAGTAATTCATAGAATCATAGAATGGCCTAGGCTGGAAGGGACCTTAGAGATCATTTAATCCAACCTCCCTGTCCTAGGCAATTGACAGAGAAATATAACAAAACCTTAAAAAAAAAAACAAACCAGCAAAAAACCCCACCATTTTTCAGCAGTGGGGAGCTACAGCTCCTGAACATCCAACTCAGAACACAACACAAGCAAATCAGAAGAAAGAAAGCAGAGGCTGCCAAAATCTGTAATTTTCAGTCTAAGGAAGCAAAATAATTATAAGAATGTCATAATTTCTATAAAATCAGAGAAAAATAATACTTCAGAGGTATGGTTGTTACTACCAAACCCATTTCACAAAGCCCTGCTAGTCCATCAATAACTATTGTTCCTTACGCTCCAGGTACAGCATAATTTCTCTTTCTTTCATACAGACCTTTGCTTCCTTCTCATCTCTTGCTTTTATTTTTACTATTAATCTCCTGTGTTCCTCAATTTTCCTTATTACAAAGTTTACTGAATCAAGACAACCAGAAACTCAGAAGATTAATTTCTAGAAGCAGCAGTCCAGATAAGAAAGGAGAAATCTCTGCATCTCCTGTAGGCAATCTTAAGGCATAGAAAATCCCCCTGCATAAACACTATTTATCATTGCAAGAAGTTTAGGTGTGCAGGATGGTTTTAACACATAACCAGGAAGGTTCTGTGGGCACACAGATTCTACAGACTCCATTAACCAGTTTCACCTTTTAATGATGGCAGTGACCTGCACTGCATTTGCACCATCCGCAACAACACTGAAGTGTCAGGCCCCATAAACCTCATTGATGAGGAATGCCTCAAGTTTTCCAACGTAGGCTAAGATTGTTTCAAAGCTCCTAAGGAAAGCAGTTGGAAGACAAGAACAGAAATTTTGTTCAGAAGATTAGTGAGAAACTGTAATATTAAAAGTCATCTTTAAAATGATTTTGGTTTTACAGACTGAGTTCAAGAAAGTACTTCAAAAAACCTTTTCTAAATGATGCTTACTCAACTGGTAAGTTACAATTCAGTTACATTTCACCAATTTCAGATTAAGCCTGTTGACTATTCTAAACTGTCAAAAGACTGCTGAACAAACACTAACTATCGATCACCAAAGACTCTATCTTTCCAGAAGAAAATACTGAAAACCAACACTAGAACTTTAAGCCCCTGAAAACAGAACTTTAACAGCGGATACCAGCAAGTTGCAGGTACTTATTTTTCTTAAACCTATTTTTTTTTATACTTTGAAAAGACGATTTAGAGGTCATAAGACCCAAAAAGCACTTCTTGATCATTTACAGCTCATAGCTGAACAGTCAGAAGCCTGCCCTCTGTGCTTACTGCAGGGATAAATGAAAATCACCCACCTCCATCTGCAGTGGACCTGTGAACAGTCAAGTGTACCAGTTTTGGAAACAACTGATAATCATGAAACAATTTACATTTACATTGTAAATTTACAATTTACTGATTATCTAAAACCTGCAAGTATCAAGAATCCAATTTACGAAGCAGGTAAGCCAAGGTGTGCTGTATGTCACTGTAATTTGAGAAATACTTCTTGCATACTTTAACGTCTTTCTAACAGCATTGAAGAACTTGTAAGACTGGCCTTATATTCTTTTAACTAGAAAAAGTGAGAAGCAGAAAGGAGAACAAGCCTAAATACCACCAACAGCTATAGCATATATATATACACTCCACATATAATAGAGTGAGATGTTTCTTATGGCCTTGTCCTGGGATGTAAGTACAACAAATTGGTCAGCTGGCATACACCTTTGCCTGAAATCAGAAATGAAGAAATTATCTTTCTGTTCCTGAAGAACAATGACAGATAAATGAAAAAAAAAAACAAAAACAAACCTGGTAGGAAAACTCTCGATCTATCTAGTTTATGAGCAAGCTATAGAAGATAGTTTTCATAAGAAAGCTATCTGGAGAAAAAAATGTGCTTCCTAAGAGCATTACTGGATTTTGTGATTTTTATAAGCTGATAATGAAAATGCTAACTGGCTCTAATAAATACTATGATTTTTCAGGGTTATAATGTGACTTTGGTATTATTTGGCTTAAGAGATACTGAACAACAGAAAAGTTTTCCAAAGGCAAGTTTAGTCACAATAACATTATCTACTTGTTTGATGCACCAAGGAACACAGCTGCTGGCTTCAGAGATAGTAATTATCAGAAAATTTTGAAAACCTGCAAAAAATTTAAACCTTTCATCATCTCCTAACCTCAGCAACTAAAGTTAAATACGGCTGAAGACTGGATAAAACTTTTTAAAAGTTTGTTGTATGAAATTACGTGCTTTCCCATTTATCTGGTTTAAAAGGGTATACTTTATCCAAATCTGACTTAAGAAAGACAAAGCAGCTAACTACACTGGAAAGCTCTAACAGTGTCAAAGTTACATGGATATGCATCAAAGAAATATGTTGCTAACACTAAATAGCAAGGTAAGCCTACCTGAAGCTAGAGCAGCAGTTTCAAAGAATAGCCAAGATTAATTTGCATAGTAAGAAAGAGTCTTAAAACAGGAAATGTTTATATATATAGTTAACCATTCTGTATACAAGTAACATCCAGAAAACAGGCCACAGATGCAAGTCTTTCAGGACAGTTAATGTCTAATATTCTCAGGACTCTTGTCCTGCCCAAAGCAGACTGTATGACACTAACTCTAGAGAGCAGAGGCAAAATGGAACAGTTGAAAAGGCACCTGGAAAGAGGTAGATCAGATCTAGGCAGGATGATGCCACTCTTGAAAGATGCTACATACGGAGAAAAGCAATATGAAATAGCTATTTGTGTTAGTCTTCAAGATAAGATATTTTAATGATGCTGAAAATAATTCTCAAAAGGCAACTGAAGAAAATATAAGCTTCAAGCTAGATAAAAAAAGAGAATGTGTTCACAAGAAAAGATGCAAATACTTATTCCACTTTTATCCCTCCATCACCACAAAACATGACACTATCTCCAGATTACCTGCAATCAAAATTGTAATTGATGCTTTAATGGTCACTAACACTTAGAAAAATTGTCACTTTCCAGTCCTGGATTAGTTACTTTGAACACAAATGAGCTAAAAACTGTAACAGCGTTCCCAATACAGAAGAATTAAACCCATGAACTTCCCAGAGCCTGCACAAAGTGACCCTTTCCTTCCTAACCCACTCGATGGTGTGTGGCTCACTAGAAACAGCTGACTGCACGCAAAACTAATTCTCCGCTGGAAACCAGGCTCATGTGATACATTTGATGTACTTCAGGCAAGTGAAAAAGCTTCATTATAACATTCCAAACAGGTTTCCAGGAACAGCGGCACACGGAATTAGGGGCTAAATGAAGAGGAGTTGTCAGCTGTAGCTGCATCAGAAAGAAAAACAGGAACACACTTCCTGGGGTTTTCTAAATTACACTTCAAGAGCTATTGTTACTAATAGCCGCTCCAAGCTATAAAAACTGCAACCTTGGAGGGCAGAAGTCAAAGAAACCCTACTGATTTTCCCCGGATTACTCACAGAATTAATAAGATCATTTGGGAGCCAGCCTTGAGGTCATCAGGAATCCCTCGTCACATGCCCACAGTACACTTTTGCAGCATTTCTGTTTACAACTCTTTAATGAACTGCAGCACTGAAGCGGAAATCCTCTTGCTTGCTAGTAGGTCATTGCTGGAATGCAATTTTGGTATCTGCCTATTTTACATTTCCAATAGCAAAGTTAGGAAAAATGTAGGAAAGTCTTAAGCATTTTTTCAGTACATCTTTCTAATATACCTTTTTAAAAGTGTATTCACCACTGAAGAAACAAACGTTAAAAAACATGCCAAGATTATTACTAGTAAGTAAATTATTACTCGTGATATAATCAAACAGAACACTGTCTTAAAGCATTGGAGAAAGTGTTCCTTCTAGAAATATTTTTTAAAGCAATAGTCTCAGGCAGGTGGAAACAATCCAAACAATGAGAATTCCATGGATGAATTGAGCACTGCTGTTTCTACACACAAATCCTACATATCAACAGAAATGAATGGAGACTACGCTGCAAACAGATTCTTGTCAAGGGAAGAATGGCAGGGTTTTAGCCATAGCCATGTCTGTACAGAATCACAGATCACAGACTGGTTTGGGTTGGAAGGGACCTTAAAGATGATCTCGTTCAATACCCATGCCATGGGCATGGACACCTCCCATTAGAGGAGGCTGCCCACTTCACGACACTATGCGTGGGCACTTGGGGTCAAAACACAACTCAAACTACTGCCACTGTTTGTGCAAAAGTATCTCATATTCTGCGCACCTGGCTCAGTGAAGCTCTCCTCATTACTACTTGTGCAGAACAAAACATACATCAAGTTGGCTATCACCTTTCAGCATGAAAAACTCTGCTTGCCAGACATAAGCTCAATCATCTGCGGTAAGTTTATTATGGGAGGTCAGCAGGAGACAAATCAGAACCAGTATGTCAGCTACTGGATAGCCCCTCAGTACTGCCACAAGAATAAATCAGAATCAGAGAGAGGTCAGACAAACAAAAATGAAAATACAAGTGACAAAGCAGGACCTCAATTCACCCTTAATGTGAAGGGCTCAGTCAAACATCCAGCATTACTGGAAGCGTGCATTTGAAAGTGTTACGCATCTTGACAGGAATCCTTTCTCTTGGCCTTTGGGACAAATGAGCTGAGAAGAAAAAGTTCTTGAAGAGGGTGGCCTAGGAACCAGAGTAGCAGGGAGTAGAAAGACTGAACGTCATCATCAGGATGAAATTCAAGGATCTGGACAAGATATGAGCTGGGAATAACAGTAAAAAAAAAAATAATCCAAAATCTACTTCCCTCTTTAAAGGGAAAAACGAAACAAATGCAAAAATCCCCAAGGCAGCCTGTCACAGGCAAGAAGTTGACTTAATTTTGCTGTCAATTTGAAAAAAATCACTATATTCATGGAAAGATTTTGCTGGTTTGATCAACACAACCATTGGAGATTTAGGATTATCAGGCATTCACTGTCACAGCTTGGAAGAATGTTTTGCAATGTTTGACTTCCCTTCCTGTATCACAGCCAATCCCAAGTGAATTCCAAGCAAGCAGAAATATTAAAAACCTGTTACATCTGTCTCATCTGAAAAGTTACAAGCAGAATAAATCCAGCACATCAAGAGACAGAGGTAGCGCAGAGATGCACATGCAAATACACGTACACTTAGTTTCCAAAACAAAAAGTTAATCTGAACATGGAGCAAGGTTACGCGTCTCAACCGCTGTACGCAGAAATTCACTCTCCTGAGAAGGGTTACTGTAGCAAACCTACTGACCATTTCCACGTGCAAACCTGTGCATGGGTTTTGCACGTTAGAAATAGCCTTAAAGCACTGACATATTCCAATTCATAAATCTTACTGTACGACGTGCAGGTTTAACAAATCCCATGATGCTGCTGCTTAGGAGCTGCTGATGCGCTGTTCGCACATGTTCATTGCAACGACTGCCACCGCACAAGACATTCTGCATCCAAGTTCAACATCTCCTTTGCGTGGGCACGAGCTTTTGCTCACTCCTGATCGATTACACCTTTTGCACAGGAAATTCCTTTGTCAGGGCAGATTCTCTGTCCTTCTCCCCTCATAAAACCTGTTGTATTTGTTGTTTGCTTGTTGTGGGTTTTTTTTGGTGGGGAGGGCACAGCTGGCAGCAGAGAAGAGAAACAAAGCCTAATATACTTTCAGAACAACAAAATATGGGCACATATTTTGAAAAGTCAAATTATCAGTTATCTATATATTTTGTCCCAATAAATTAAGAACAATCGGAATCTGTTGCTTCCCCTGTACTGTTACACCACCCAGCCAGGAGAGCTAGAAGCATAAATTCACCCTACTGTTATGCAGTTCAAGCACTACTAGCCTGCTACCCATATGAGTCCATAAAATTTCCTTTAAAAAATCAAACACCTCTACCAAATAGGTTAACATTGATTTTCTTTTCCTTTGGCACCAGTAACCCTCTCTTTTATTTTGCCCAATGTAATTAAAATCTAATTTCTGCATTTCCTGGATGAAGCCTTTTTTTCAGAACTATATTTAACTTGGGACTTTTAGACCAAGATGCAATTTTTACATAACAACATTAGTAGCAATTATCATCCCATTCTCTCCAAAATGTAACTGGCATGGATTTATTATTTCACCTCCAGGGATTTATTATTTCATCTACGGTATCTTCAAGCAAACATTTTCAGGTTTCATAAAAACAAAGTAGAAGAGGACAGCATCTACTCTCTGTATTTAAGTTTAGACATTACCAACAAACGGAGCAGCAATCAACAGGTAGTCATTTAAATTTATAAAATGTGTATTAAAACTAAAGAAAACTTCAACTAGCTTTTTAACCCGGAAACAAGGATTGAGACCTTATTAAGGTACCAAAACACTAAATATACTGCATGCTGACTGGTTCAGAAAGTAACTACACATGTCAGAGATCAGGAGTAAGAAATTAAGTTTTCTAACATGAGAGTCAGCTTGAGGTAGTATCCTCTAAAAATAAAGTTATCGGACAACTTTCTCATTGCTCATGTAAATTGAAGGAACGATTTAATCTTAGAACCAATAGTCTTGAGTCAAGAATTTCTAGGCACACAAGAGCCTCCTTCCGTTGCAGTAAACCATCAAGATTTTTCTGGTTTTTTTTTAAACTGAAATCTCATTTCTCTGCAGTAAAAAGCTTTTACTCAGTAGAGGCCTCAGGAGTGATGGGAGGGCAGCAGACTCGCCTTGAAGAATGACTTGAAGTTATTTCAGCATACCTTGAAGATTACCACCAGGTCAAAGCATATTCCAATCAAGGCCCCTACTACACATTTTGCGCTGGGTGCAGAGAACTATGTGAATTAACATGCTGTCCGAGGAACTGTAAGGGACTTGCTGAACTTGCCTACTACATGAATATAAAGTACCTTAGTCAGTGCCTGAAATGTAATTACATCTGTATAATGCAAATAATCAAAAGGTAAATATTTGTGTGCAAGCTGAGGGCAGATTTCTAATACTCTTAAAACCTGGTTATTGTCAGGAATATGATCTCATGTTTGCGTGCTTTACTTGAGGTGGAAAATTAACCAGTACAAACTATTTGTGCTCATTTGCCAAGATCACATTTCTGCAAAGGACACTTAAGAGAGATCGATCGGAGCAAAGTTTCTCATGATCAGCTATCAGAATATCATGCTGCTTAACGCTTTCTGTATTTTTTTTTTTCCTCTACGAAATCCAATTTTTCTTAAAGCTTGGAAGAGACTTAAAAAGCAGTAGCTGTACCTGGATTGAAAATAAAGAGAGTCTGAACTGATTAGTCTCATGAGGGCAGAAGGAATCCCAGTGTAAATTTCTAAGTGGAGCTGTGCTTGGAATTTCAACAAGGTAATTAAGTATAGACCACTTCAAAGTGGGACATGTCTATACTGATCACTGCAGCATACAGCACTGCAGAAGGGGAAAGTCAGTACTTCAAAAAGCATTTGAATAAAAGATGGACTTTAAAAAACAGTCTGTACTCTACAGGAAACATAACAACAGATTGACAATATCTGAGCAGGAGGTCTGCTTTTAATTTTCTGCAGTTGACATAATTAATGCCCATATACAAATATATGGGCTGCAAGCAGCAGAATTTAGCTGTTGGGTCCAAATACCTTAAGATAATTAGAATGGTTTTAAACGTTAGTTAGGCCATGGTTTCTAATCTTTTTATATAAACTGCAGGGTACTGCAAATCCAGTTCGTCTTCTCTCTAGCTGACCTTAGGTAATACTGCACCTGAACTCATCCTGTTGCCCTTCAGAAGTGATACTAGTTCCGTTGATACATGATGTCTGCCAACATCTCAGCTTCTTTCTTCTGTCTACTAATTTTCTACTTTGAAAGTCCAAGCTTTTGCAGACAATCAAAAGAAAACACTGCTCTGTGCTGTCCATGGCCTGGATTTCCCTCAACATCAGTTATTTCCAATAAACCCTTTCTTCACGGTCACCAATTCACTCAAAGGATTTCCAAGTCAAAATTCCTCCCCACAAAATTTAAGCTCTCAATATATTAATTTTATCCAGTCTGCCTGGTGCAGACTTGCACCACTCCTTCCCTTCAGCCTGCAAGCACAAGCAGAATCAGAGAAAAGAATTGGCTGCCCTGCTTCAAGTTCTGATGTTGCAAAACAGTAGCTAAAACAAGCAGTAGGGCAACCAATGACTATTTCAGAAAAAAAAAGTAATGACAGCTATTAGATAAAGATCCATGTGTCTTGAAGGAAAAAAAGGAAAATCAGTTGTATTTATCCTATAATAAAATTCCGACATTTCAGCGGGAAATTCTGAATTTATAATGACTGTATCCCAATGCCCAGATATATTTGCATTGAAAATACATTTTGTGGACTGAGGTGCATGTACTCAGTGAATTGGGACTGCCCAAGACTATATGAGTCAGTTGCAAATAGATTCTAGGTGCACTGTCAGAACTGGAAGAACATGCCAAAAGTCCTGGCTCCTTGTCTGGAGACCCAGACAGAAGGCAATGTTGCACTTTCAGGATGGAATACGCATAAACAAAAATAACATACCTTTTTTTACCTGTCTTTTACAACAGAAAGTAATTTTGACAGACAACCAAGTAAATCATGTCTTCAAATTACCACAAGATTCAGGGTGTTTTTTCAGTTTTAATTGTTTGTTTTTAACATACTGCTATATACACACTCTCTTTCAGTCATATTTTGCTCAATGAGCTTCAGAGAAAACGTGCCATATTCTGCAGATTTGCAAACTGAGAGCACGTGCTAGCATTACGCATACCACAGTAAAAAGAACACGCCGCCTGTTCAGCTGAACACCTCTTCTCGCACGTGTACACAGATGGAAGCAGCTGTTGCCACTAAATATCTCGCAGAGCTGAACTCCATTCTCCACGCAGGGCACGCTCTTACGGACTGCAGCAAAGCTGGATGGGGTAGAAAGTAAATGCAAGCACTGATGTGGTTTGTCGTCCCCCCCACCCCACAGCTAACCTATGGAAAGATATTCAAACAGCCCTCAGAAATTAAAAAGACTAATACTAATATCATTATCGTTAAATTAAGCAGCAACATTGTAATTACACATTTTCATTTTACAGCACAGCACAAGCAAAATTTAGGCTTCTTGCACTAAACTATTAAAACACACAATTTGCCCATCAAGTCATTATAAGAGTAGGCAAAAAAAAAAAAAAATTAGTGTCTGCAACACTGGCTTAGACTGACAAAACAAGGAGGTTGAAGGATGAGGTAATGGAAAGAGGGAAAGCAGTTTATTGCTCCACTCACTCTCTCCTCGTAGAAGACTTTTAGCACTCAGGAACAGCAAAGGAGTATGTTCCTACTCACGACCTTTCCTTGGAAAGTGCAGTACAAAGTCTCAAAAAGTAACAGAAAAGTCAGGGTGGAGGCAGGAGTCTGGCATTCCAACACTCCCACTCGCAGCTTAAAACTTCAAGGCAGACCAATTCCTATTTCACAGTCTGCTGATTTGCTCTACTTTCCACGAATCAAGAATGCTTAAGAAATTTTAACTTAATCTCAGCTTCCTGTCCTGGATTAATCATATTAAAATATTTCTTCTGGAATCTTTACTGCCATCAATGGCAGTAGTGGACCATCGAAAGTAAATGCTCAGTAAGAAAAAGAAAACTAAGGATCTCCTTGCTCCAGAAGATATGCCCTTATTCTTGAAGATTTTAGAAACAGGTTAGTTTGGTTTGCATGTTTTTAGACAGGTCTGCACCTACAGTAAGAAATGACGTGTAAATCAGTTCTGAAATTACATACTTCTCTCCAACATTTATCAAGTTATGAGAAACCATTCACAATGGTCCCGAAGCGTACTCACTTACGGATTAGAAAAGGTGTTACGGCTTCCTGTAGCTCATGAAGTCATTGCTCTTGTAGAAACTAGCTACAGTATTATACACTGCTGAATATACAATTGTATTTACATTCCTGTTATTGAAATACAGGAATTATTGTGCTGAATCAATCCACAAGATAACAGATTTCTCAGTCTTCAAAATCAACAAAATACCTGATTCTTCAGAGAAAAGTACGACTGTCATAAGATGGACAACTCTATAGGGAACCTTTTCCCTAGAAGTTGAGCTGTAAATTTGTTACCATAAGGTCTTTCTACACTGTTTGAATACAGTTTCACTTTTGGGGTCCGTGATACATTTTTAAGATAAGTTTCAGATGTGGCAGAGAACCTCTCTCTCCACATCAGTTCTGCAACCATATAGCCAAATTTTCCGATTTCCAAACATACTACGCCTCCTATAATGCAGCTCATACTTCCCGGACCTGCAATTTTTGCAGCAAGTAAATCTGCGGAAGCAGTTAGCATTGGACACTGTTTTTCCTATCACAGTACTGCTTTGCAATTAAATGATTAAAATTGCCATGGCATACACAAAGAACACACAGAAAATCAACACAGACAGGTACAGTCAGTCAGTCTTTTGGGGCAACCTTGTTCCAGTATTCAATCATCCTCACATAGAATAAGTTTTTAATTTATGTTTACATAGAATTTCTTGTATTTTAATCGGCGTCCATTACTTCTTCTCCCTTCACTGGACTGGGATGCAAACAGCAAGAGAGCCACAAATGAAAATTGCTACTTAAGAGTTGCCGAGCCAAGTAAGCTATCAGACCAGTAAGAGAAAAGATTTCTCTCACAGTACTACTGTGCTGCTCTTTTGTTTGAAAATGTAGAAGGTAAATATTTCTAGCCTGCTATTCAGTCACTGTCCCTTTAAAGATGTTAACTGGATAATGTGAACACAGGAACCGGGGAAGCACACACAAGCAAGTTTTATTTTCAAGTTTTACTCCATGTTCAGTCACTTAAAAAAACCCCCACATACATTTTCCATTGCTATAAAGAAACAGTGCCAGTATCTTTATTCAGACAGCTGTATTTTTCCATCCGACAAATGAAAACAGACTTAATTCTAAATTTCAAGTAAGTGTTCCTACAGTCACCTACAGACTTCACTCCATACTTACTCAAGCAATGAAGCAAACAGAAGTAGAAGAAAAAAACCCCAAAATCTAAATTAGCAATTCCATGAATCACACAGAAATTGTTTTGCTTCCAAGGACATGGTCAATGTTCAAGTTAGGCATTGATACAATCCTAAAGCTGCACCCTTCGCTACTACAGGATCTCATCCTCCACAGCTTCTACCAAACTTTCCATGAAGTTTTCACTTTTGCAGCACTTAAGTTTTCACTACATTTTAAATAATTCAATTCTTTGTAATTCAATGCTTTGTAACAGTCATTATCTGATCAGACATAACAATCTGTAAAAGAAAAATAAAGATTCCATTAAAAGAATCATCATTTACTTAATTGCCTTTTAAATCTCATTCATTCAACTTTTCTGCTTTCAGTTCTTTGAAGATGCCAATAGCTTATTTGATCAGCTCTTATTTATAAAGTCAAATTCCACCTCACTGGCATTCTCTACGGATTCCTCAGGTCCTTCTCTCAAAGGAAAGTTCTTGTCAGTGTTGCAGCATCTTTCTCTAAGCCTCCACCTTTATTCTTTTCTGCCAGCATCAAGAAACTGATTCCACGTCACAGAATTTCCATCTAACCCCATCCTATCTTTCCCAAAAAAACTATAACACTTACACAGAAGGCAAAGAAGGAAAAAAGTCCCAATGCATCTATATCAAAAGACATTGAAGTTACATAAATTATTTACCTTGCAAAGAAAAGGAGTGTGCCACTCTAAAAACTGTAGGGAGAATAACTGCCTAGAGAAGTTAACCAGAATTAGGAATTTCAATCCTCTTTGTCTCAAAGAGTTAAGAAGTCTCACATATTCAGGAGACTTGCACATTATTATTCCCATGTTCCTCGACTGCCTGCATCTCATGAGTGTGCACACAGCACCTTCCTTTTCTTCCCCACACCTCATGTGCTATGAGCAAGATGCAGGTGGATGAAGTCACAAAGTATTTAGCACATGGAAATCACAAAGCAGGAGAAAGAGCAAAGCCTTATTACAGCCAGATGTTGTTGCTCTTACTGGAGCTTCATGCTCAAGACTCCCATTAGAAAGAATATTGTTCCCAAGTGGAGCCCAACAGTGGAGAGAAACACAACAGAAGTAAAGCAAGTTGTCTGCTCGTGACCAGAAAACATTCAATAAAAATCTAAGTTTGGCACCTTGACATCTTTGAAATCAGTCAGCCTACAGAATTCATTGCCACACAACAATAAACGTGGAATATGGCAAGATTGAGTGCATTGCAAACCTATATTGCTGACAAGAACATTCAGCTGCTCATACTACCAATGCCAACAGAAAGTCTACTGGAAAGAGATAAAGAGCTGAGGTTTAAGATGTTCAGCTTTTCACATCTCTGACTCAAACCATAACAAATAACTTCATCCTCTAAGGTGGCAAGATACCTTACAATAAGATTGCAGTCCCAGCCCTGCCTCACCAGCCCTGGTGTTCTTCAGCCCCTGAACCGAGCTGCTCCTATTGGCCAAGATCATAGAATCACAGGATGTTCAGGGTTGGAAGGGACCTCTAGAGATCATCCAGCCCAACCCCCCTGCCAGAGCAGGATCCCCTAGGGCAGCCACACAGGAACGCGTCCAGGCGGGTTTTGAAAGTCTCCAGACAAAGAGACTCCACAACGTCTCTGGGCAGCCTGTGCCACTGCTCTGTCACCCTCACAGTAAAGAAATTTCTCCTCATGTAGAGGTGGAACTTCCTACGTTCTAACTTAAACCCATTATTCCTTGTTCTATTACTGGGCACCACTGAGAAGAGATTGTCTCCTTCCCCTTGATACCCACCCCTCAGGTATTTGTATACGTTAGTAAGGTCCCCTCTCAGCCGTCTCCTTTCAAAGATGATGAAAAGGCCTTCTTCCCCTGAGCCCCTCACACCAGGCTGTACTTCTTCCTGGCTGGCCAGCCACGCTGGCTCCAAGGTGAACCTGACAACTGCCAGAGCAGGTGCAGAGACGAGGCTGTGGCGCTGGCCTGGCTGCAGTGTGCAACTTCACCCCCAGAACAAGAAGCATTTAACTGCTTGCCGAAACATTGTCTTAATATCGTCTTTGAAAAGAGTATTTTCAATGTGCAAGCCAGTCAATTTATTCCAAAGCAAGCCTGGATGACTAGCACTGACCAGTGCTAGACTTCTTCAGGAGGAGCTCTCTACTAAACTAGTAAGACCCAGGCAGCCCCAGCAGTCTCCCAACTACTTCCACAGCATTTTTTCCACTGACCCTGACGCTTCCAGCAGTAGCTGACACAGTGAGCAGCCAAATTACAAGTCAAATTCAACACAGCCATTTCTATGTTCTTTAAATGCCTCGCTTTACAGAGAGTAGATCTTATTTTTTTGTTGTTACTTCATTCTTCCTAAACTTACTTTTATCTCCAGCTTTGTAATGGTGCATTCCCTTTTGTCCTGTTTATTCTGTTTCTCTATTAATCTTTTAAAAATTATATATTTTATAAATCATCTAATGACTATTAGAATGTAGGAAGACTCAAGGTCAGGCTTCATGGGGCTCTGAACAACCTGATCTAGTTAAAGATGTCCCTGCTCACTGCAGGGGGTTGGACTAGATGACTTTTAAAGGTCCCTTCCAGCCCAACACATCTTACGATTCTAAGATAAAAAAATAAAAAAAAAAAAGGTCCGGCTGAAACACTTTCAATGTATGTATCAATTACATATGAATTTCTAGCATTTAATGATCAGAAAATGAAATTACCTTCTTTACACTGAATTATTACAAACTATGCAGTCCTTCAGTATTCAAATTCTCCTCACGTGTCAAATAACAGACAACTAGTATTACCAAAAACCTCCAGCTCAGGCAAGGTATCTTTGG
The DNA here is from genome assembly GCF_000703405.1 of Apaloderma vittatum. Classification (NCBI taxonomy): domain Eukaryota; kingdom Metazoa; phylum Chordata; class Aves; order Trogoniformes; family Trogonidae; genus Apaloderma; species Apaloderma vittatum. The sequence continues at coordinate 25,664 of NW_009717901.1, forward strand.
TTTAACCACTGGAGATACTTACCTGATCACAAGATCACATAAATGTGAATATAGTGTTGGATTTCTAATCTGTAGCTAAAGGTACCAAAGCAAACATGCATCTGCATCTATTTCATTACTTCCATTTACAGAACATGAAAGTGTAAGTACACAATGTTTTCAGCACCTGTACATATGTGAGAAATGGGCCATTTCTTTAATTCAGTCTCAGAATTGCAGCTAGTCCCCATAAGCTTTAGTAGATGGGACAGTTCCAATAGTAAAACCACAAAAGAAGCATCCTAGAGACAGAATATGAGAGGAAAAGGAAGACATTCTGCCTTTCAGGCCCTTCCCAGAAGAGCAGTAATTCTGTGTTCATTCACATTTGTACAAATTTTTAATCCAGACTTTCAGATAAAGCTACTGACATGCACTGAACAGTCTCCTAAAAAGACAGAGAACCACTTTACTACTTCAAGTAAAATTTATGTTGTAAATTACTGTATTTCTCTTCAAAACTTACTAAGGAACTTACACAATCCTTAGAAAGATGGTGAAAAAAGTATATATTGTACACGTGATACTGTAAATGGAAATAATAAGAGACGCAAAAATATAATAGTTGCAAAAGACACAACAATAATTTACTTAAGTTCATTTTACATTTATTCATTCTACACAGGAACCTTATTCCTAAAAGGTGAGTATATAAAATCAAGTATACACATATCAACTGCAAAACCGTGATCAAACTCTCAGAAGCTACCCAGACCTTCAGCCACTCTGGCATCATTCCTTCTTGCTTATGACAGGCAAATTTCTGTAGGAACACTTTGTTTTCATCAATTACAGCTGGATCACTTCACTGCAGCTATACTGTGCAGATGAACCCACCAAAATCCACACCTGCTCAAGTAAGCAAGTCAGTAATTCCATCTGAGCATTATTATTATTATTATTATTATTGTTATTATTTTGCTAGAGGTGCAAGTTCACCCTAGCTCCAATCACTATCAATTTCTAACAGTCTAAATGAAGTAATCTGGCCTTTTTCTAATTGCCACTTGACTCTAAATCACCTGTAAGGAGAGAGGTGGAAAAGAAACGGGGGAAAAAAAAAAAAGATAAACACAAAAACCTACGGTTACTCGGGTAAACACCACTATTGGCTCTCTCGCTGCCCAAGCCAAGCAGCAACCACAAAAATTCAGTTTGGACATGATGAAGCCCTGGCTCTCCAGTCCCCATCTCCCTGACTGACCCCTGACCACCCAAGAATGTTTCAACAACTTCAGCAGGTTTTCCATGAGACATTATTGTGACTACAACGTGATACAGAATAAGCAATCCTCATCTTACAGCACTTTAACCATCTCCACCTTCTCCCATGAATGTAAAGCTATGAATTAATATTTCATTTGTCAAAGACCAAATCTGCAATGCTAATTTTTTAGCAGATTTCACTGCTATCCCTCTTCCAAGACCAAATCTTCCCCAAAAGCATTTTTAAATTAGATCTTGTAAGCAACATACCGCTTCCTTCTCTTAGAAGCAACACTCCATTTTGTGCAAGCTTACGATCCTAAAAAAGCATCTAAAAAAGCATGCTGATTCCTTAAGTGGTTGATTCTTCTTTAATATAAGTATCTAGTTGAGAGGCGTCCCTGCCCATGACAGGGAGGTTGGATTAAATGATCTCTAAGGTCCCTTCCAGCCTAGGCCATTCTGTGATTCTGTGATAAAAGATTAAATCCGTATCTTTTCTCAAGTAACTGGAACAGCCCTTTAAGAAAGCAGCAAACTGTAGTACAACTTTAGTATTGTCAGTATTGTCACTATCACCTTGCAGTAAACAATTTCATTTCACTAGCACAAATTTCACCGTAACTGCCTTCCACAGCTCCTCCCCTCTCAAAGTTTTCCCGTTTTGTGGCACTCTGGAAACCGAACATCTTGCTTTGAAATAGCTTCGAGAAACTGGCCGATGGCCAACTTGCAACTGATACCACAGTTTAAATACCTTCCCAGCAAAGTTGCACAAACTTCAAAATACTCTGGGATCAGTCATTAAAATGTTTTTGTTTCAGTTACAGCACTAATGAAAACCAAATGTCTACATTTATTTTAGCTAACTTAATGGTCTAGGGACTTTGCCTAAGAGGTCTGAATCAGCCTTCATTTATCCAACTGAATAGATTAGCAGTACAACATGGGACAGAGATATGGATAATACTGTCAAAAGTTTTAATTATAAGAGTGTTTCAGCCACAGATTTAATTAAGGAGGCCCAATTAATTGCCTCAATTTGATTCGTCTTTTCTAAAGTCTTCAATTACAGCACACCTGAAACTACGCAATTTTAGCCACAAGTTTAGAAGGTTCAATTTGCAAACGGACTCAAAACTAATGCTGCGCTACAGGATGAGCTATTGCAAACTGGATGTTTTTACTGCCCAGATAAGCTACACTGCCTTAAGTTTAAGCCTTCCCAAAGTGTCAGCTTGTAAAAGATTTCACTGTGTTGTGCACAGTTAATACACATGCCACATTCAGTGAACACAGGAATATTCTGGGTGGGAATCATAGAATCCCAAATTAAATGCTTCACACAAAGCCGTCTTTCAGCTAAGAGGCAGAACATTCTGCTGCTGGTTTAATCCATATCCTCTACAATTAAGCCAGCAAACTCTATGCTGGTTTTGTACACGCTTAGCAATCTATAACAAATTGATGTTTCGGCAACATTTTATCCCTAAATTCATTTTGGAACACTTGGTACATGCTTCTCTAGAGCTAAGAAAAAAAAGAAATCAAAATTCTGCTAAAACAAAATCAACACAGGCCATGCAAATAGCTACTTTTTCAATGACAACATTGTAGACGATCATCTGTATCTCAAGATATTTAGAGCATGCACCACCTGTTTCCAACTAGCATTCAAAGTGCTCAACCACACAATTAATGACAACTGCTAAAAAGTCTAAAATATCAGGGAAAAGAAAGAAAAAAGTTTAACAGCAGCTATGTAGGATGGAGGCAAGCCAGAATCTTTTTGCTAAATATGAGTCATTATAATACATACAATACTTTAATAATGTGTGTCTGCACTTGACAGTATTCTCTTCAAGGCCACTATAACTCAAAATTTAACAGCTTCTGTACAAAGAATGCCAGGATCCACGTGTAACAACTGTTCCTAGGACAGGCAAGTGAGCTTTCTGTGCCCTTTCAGAGTATACATACTTAAGACATCCCTAGTTGAGACTTCCCGGGACTCATTTCTAACCTGTACACCCATGCTCTTTAGCCAGGAATGGATGAAACGGAGCAAATAACCTCCTTAAGAGGCAATACTGAGCACACAACTGCCAACCCAGAAAGAAATGCTGAGATTCAGTCATTCAAAAATCAACTGTTTATTGCCTGAAGTTTGTAAAAATAGATATACAGCAAGAAATTAAAGGCTACAGATCATTGATCACACAAGAATTAAGATTTTACAGCATCAATTCTAAACACACTGCCATTTTATTTGAAAGCATAGTTTACTTATGAACACTGACATTCTTGCCATGCTTTCAAAACTATGCAGAATTCTCTCTGTGTAGAAATCCTTCTTTCTAGCATATCAAGACTTCAAAAAGAGTAACTTTTTATATGCTTATTTCAGAGTTTCACAAAACCATCAAATGCTTACAGAAATTCAATTAATTTTCCTATTTAAGAGGTTCCTTTTACAGAAATTAAAAGACAGAATTCTAGCGCTAAATAGCTGATAAATGTTCTTTATTTAATCCTAAAAGGAGGAGAAAGGAATAACACAAGGAAAAGGGCTGCTTTAGACTACTACAGTTATGTTCCACCAAAAAAAAACAAAACAAAAACAAAAACAACAAAAAAAACCCCCATAACATAAAGGTATCTAAGGCCTTAGGTTTCTGCCTTGGTCACAACTTCAAGGTTTATAAATGATGGCCATCACATCAAGAGCACCAGGAGCAAAGAATTCTTTCTTAAAGTTTCATCTAAACTATCTCTAAAAGCAACCGCCGACATGACGAAATAGTTCAACTACTTCAATGTGAATGAAAATGTACGGTAAGTATCTTATTCCTCTTTGTGTTGTGAATCCACACACCTGCTCTTCATCACTTTAAGACAGAGTCAAGACATAATGTTTATCCACATAGGAGAAACAGCTATATAAAAGAGAGAAAAGCTCGAGTGGTATGAATTCAACCACACCCTTCAAGAAACGAACTATAAGAATACCATTTCTCAGTATGAATTTTCTCAAAACCTGGCAGCCTTACAGAACACTCGCATACATAGCTCTAGCCAGCAAAGAGGTCCTCTTCCAAAATTTCAAAGATGCAAGAATGCCTTCATTTATTAAACTGAGCATACCTACATATCTTATCTCAGGCATTCAGCACAGAAGATTAATAAAGTTCAAAAATGCAATAACCCCAAAGATCAAGAATAACAAATCTCTGCAACAACACGGTTGGAGAGATGTTTCCACTATCAAGTACTGTTTGCACAGAGCAGCACAGAAGTGCCAATCATGAGCTCTCAGGAGGTTCCCACATCCCATCTACACACAAAGGGAACTTTTAAGTTTTAAACCAAACGTATGGTTTGGGATAAATTTCTCAGAAGTGAATCTAGGCAACAGTAATACACATTTATTCCTCTCTCAAAGCAGATTCTGGAGAAATAAAAACATCGATAAATTCTCAAATTTAGAATAACAGGATAGATTTTTATAGCTCATAGAACAAGCTTCAACTGCTTGCATGAGATAGGGAATCTTTTACATGAACACACTGTGAGGAAAAAATGGATTATTAAGTCTTCCCCAGTGAAGCAGAACCTAACACTTTCCATAGATTAAGCAATCTCACTTTAGTGCTTCATCTACGTGGCTATTTAGTTCAAAATGCACCCCATGCCACATGAACTGTTCCAGAGCAGTAATATGGAGGCAAATACAGCTTACGAAGGTGGCTGCTCAGCTTCCTTCATATTGATACACTTACAGAAGCAGTTACCCCTTTTGGAATAAGAGAACAACATTCTGAGTTAGTATCTCTTTCGCTTTTCTCCCCTCCAATCTTCTGTATCCAAAGTTTTTTCTCACTGCATATTAAGGGTTAATCCAAAAACATGTAATAGTGATTGCTGTCTGAATATTTAGGATCTTGATGGCTGGTAGCGTCAGCTTTGGAAGCTAGCTGCTGGGTCAGGCCAAGAGGACTGATGGAAAATGAGGTAATCCAGCAGATGTATATAGTGCTTTGGGTTTTCTTCCCTTGTCACTAGCCCAAGTGACTCTCCTGCCTACAGCACAATTTCCAAGTATGGAAAATAGACATATGGGATGATTAGAAAAAAATACAAGGTGGCTTTTAGCTAGAAATCTAATTGGAAAGTAGGCTTGAGCTGCTATAAAAGCAGATCTATCCAAGATCATTTGGTCACTGGTGATTACCAACAAAGGCACAGTTTAGTTTTGTCAAGACAACAGCTAAAAAAATGAAACAAGCACAGGCAGCAGAAGGCATTAATCCACAAGCACTGTCATTTTATAACAATCCACTGAATTTGCACATTTGCAGTACCTGGGCTCTATTAAAGCTAGCAAGGAGAGCTGTACCTTACCAGGCCTCAAAACCCAAAGCTAGAAATCTGGGTTCCTCAGCGATTACAGTCATAAATTTCACAATTTCATTTAATCCTAGACACATGATACCAGTCTCTTCAAATCCACACTAACGTTCTTCCAAAAAAAGTTATTCTTGTATCAAAGAAAACTAGACTACAGCTTGCCTTCCCTGTTCTGCAATATAAAGGTTCCTTCCCCAACACACACTCGTGACTGGATGTTTGGCTACAAAGCAGGACCCAACTGAACAGTACCTCTGAATGGGTAAGGAAAATGTGTTTCAGATTCTGAATGGAAAGTTATGTTTAATGGTGGTAGCTGCTAAGTGGTATTTATCTTGCATGAACCACTCAAGATATTTTGCGCTACATCTATAAAAGCAATGAAAGAGCTCTTCTATTAAACAGGCAGAGTTTATAACACATCTATCTCTGTACCTGTCACTTCACAAAGACACCTCTCTAGCTAATGCTATGGATACTAAACCCATAGAACATCATGTTACCTCCGTTTGGAAACTCACCTCAGATGTACTGCACTAAAATTAGTACACTGAGGGTACTTTATTTACACATTTTAAAATACACAAGACTCCTTTGTAGAGACATTTCAGGTTTGTGGAACACACAAGGTATAAGACTATTGCACTTTTGTCGAAATACCTGTAAGAAACTTTATATGCAAGATAACTTTAAAATAACGCTGAATGTAGTGCGAGTATGGGAAGCGAGTGGTATGCAGCGCTGTGCTCCACACACAGAAGATCTTCAGAAAGAAGATCATGCCCAGGCTTCTGCCTCACTCAAAAACCCTGCCTTTGATTATGAAGTGGAAGGGGACAGAGCCACTGTAGATGTCGAGTTTCAGAATTAAGTTTATCTCAGCATGTATACAAGGCTCAATTTTACCAAGAAAAAACTGCTGCCAATTTTTTCTTTTGCCCCAGTAAAAGCGGTCACCTATCTTTTACAGAGCTGCTTCTCTAACGGGTGTTTTTCCTTGTTGCAAATTCTTCACTTTTCACACGAGGACATTCACCTTTTCACTCTTTTCCAATATGTTGCCTCTTGACTTCGGCCTTATTTGACAAAAATCTAGCCAGTGTCCTGCAGCAGTTGCTCACCTTTTGTCACAAGCTGGTCAGGGACTGGTGCGAAGGTTGTGCTCATATTCTAAGGAACAGAATTAAGACTCAAAACAGAGTCAAGCGCCTAAGAGCTTTATTTGCCTTATAACCAGTGTGCAAGTGCAAAAGAGGGAGAAAGAGAAAAAGAGGAAGGAAAACAAAAAGGAGAAGTTAGTGGTTATAGCTACCACCATGAAGCTGAAGGATTCCAGCAGTCTGATCCATCGACAGAGCAAAGAAAGTGGAAGAGCCAAGGTCGAGAAGAATTTGGCCAGGAGAAAGACAAGAAAAGCCAAGAAGAGTAGAAGCACGGAATAGTCCTTTCTTCCACTTTTATCGTGTCATCTCATTACGTATTTATGTTTCTTCCGAGATTTTTTTGCAAAAAAAAAAAGCAACCTGAACAAGTGACAAGCTAGGGCGAAGTAAAGGCATACACATGAACATCTCTGCATTAACTTATTCCAAGGTGAATTTAATTAATTTTCAAAGCAGGCAGCAGAATTTATTCACTGGCCAGTTAACTTCCAATGAGAACGGCATCATTCGGACGCAGAACATTCATTTGAAAATAGCTAGCAGCAACCTTCTCTACCTCATTCCTTTGTAAACAAACATTAAGAACCTGACATATCCATGGCAACTCATGCTGTGGAAACGAGAATTCAACATAACCTTTTAAAAAATTATGCCAGTTCTTTCACAAAGAGTTCACTGAAGAAACTATAAACCCTGTAGGGTGACACTGTAATAATAAATTTAAATGTAAACGCCAGTGGAGGCCTAGCTTAAGAACCCACACCTGCAGAAAGAAGCCTGCAGGGATTTCAGTCTGATGCTACCAGTTTTAAAAAAGGTATTATTTCATTGCCATAAAGACCCCACATGCCCTCTCACTCTTCAAACACTGCAGGTTTGTCTAACCAGAATGACATCATACTAGCATGGCCCCCAGCCTCTTAAAAGAAGTTAAATTAAGAAATCCATCGGACAGTTGCATTGCTATAAAAATGCCAAAGTCCCAGCAGTGTAAACTGAAGCAACCTCCTCACTTAGAAAAGCTAGGCAGCAAACTGAACAGGGAGTTGTGGTTTAACCCCAGCCAGCAACTAAGCACCACACAACTGCTCGTAACACCTCCCCAGGATGGGGAAGACAATTAGAAGGGGAAAAAGAAGTTTCAAAATAAATCTGTCAAAGTGGTAATTGTTAATAATTTTGTATTTATTGATTAATAATAAAAATATTATTTAAATAATTATAATTGTAAATAAAAGGAAGATAACAAAAAGATAAGGAAGATAACAAAAAGATAAGAAATATAACTTAAGAAAACAAGTGATGCGCAATACAATTGCTCACCACCCACTGGTCAACACTCAGCCAGTCCCTGAGCAGAGATCAGGCCCTTCCCAGCCAGCTGCCACCAGTTTATATACTGGGCACAATGTCCTATGGTATGGAATATCCCTTTGGCTAGCAGGTAAGCTGTCTTGGCCACGCCCTCTCTCGCAGCTTGTTGTGTACCTGCTCTCTTGTAGAGCATGGGAAATCAAAAAATCCTTGACTTGGGGATAGGCACGAATTAGCAACAACTACAACATCCACACGCTATCAATGCTATTCCATATTTAATCCAAACTACAGCACTGTACCAGCTGCTAGGAAGTTAACTGTTCCAGACAACACCAGAACACTGAGATTCCAATAAAATTTAAATTCTGCAAGTTTTCTGTACCATTATAAATCATGAACAGAGACAAACTACATTTGAAGTCTTTCTGAATGGAGCCATCTTCAACAGCAGCAGGAAAGGAAAAAAAGCAAAGGAATAAGAAGCTGCATTTTCCATATACAAGACTAGGGAAAATACCACTGTAAATTCTCTGATAGGCATTTTTAATTGACCAAAATTTTAAACAGTTGCTCTTTAACCTGAAGATACTGTAGCAGAAGTCAAACACAACCTAACAATCCACAAATGAAAACCTTGGGCTTACATAGTAACTTTTAACACAGGAAGAAATACATGTTGGAGGTTTCATCTCTCTATTTGCAGACGAAAATTCATCCTTACAGCATAACATTCTGCGCGTGGAAAACAGCCAGGAATTAAACATGCCCTTCAGCAAATCATAATTCAACTTCATATCTAAGATTAAGATGCTGACAGTTCTGTCTCCAAGGCCCAAGTTTCTGCTATCAAACTACACTGTCTCTTAATCATGCATCTTAATTGCCAGGTTTAGGAAAAAGGCCACGGAAGATAAAAGCTGGTATCTGCTAACAAGGGAATGTTTTATTTTATAGTTTAATTCTAACTTGGTGTAATGAGTAAAGCTATCTGAAATCTCAGAATCCGATATTGAACTTACTGTGGAGTTTCAAGAGTCGAATTCCTCCCTTGTCCCCAAAGCAATTTCATATGAAGCTGGGGAAGAAAGACGATTCTGCAAGTTTACAGCCATCGGTATACACTTAGTGTATCAACTGGAAGATATTTACAGTCACAGAATGGAAGCATGCCAGAAGATTTCTAAAAGTATTTCCCCCTCTCCCCCAATGTCATATTACTGTTCTTTGAAGAGCAGGGAGTGGAAACGAAGGCGTACAGATGTGCAATCTTGACAGCAAGACTCATTAGCACAAAATGAGAAAATGATTAACATGGGCCCGATGCTATTAACCACTTTGATACCTTTCTAATTTGTATGCCCCTGCTTTCTAGAAACCCTTCTAGGACTTTCTAATACTATAAAATAATGGTTGGAAAGGAGCTCAATAAATCAGCTAATACTGCCTCACAAGACTGGGGGAGAAAAGCACGGTCTAGACATAGTTAATCTGTGCCTTATAAGGCACTCTAGAAATGGAAATACCAGTCTTCCCAAGCAATCTGTTCCAGTGGTTCACAATTTTTTTCTGGTGTCCATTTGTACCACCTTTGTTTCAGTTAAGCACACTGCCAGTGGTTCTGAACAACTCTTCCTTCTGCCCATAGTCTTCTGTTATCTAAGCGAAAGAGTTCTAAAACTTTCTGTGAATAAAATAATTATGTTTTCAAGGCTTTGTTCTCTCTACTTCTCTCTTCACTCTCTCAAAGCACTCCAGCCTTTCCTGAGGTAAAAAGACTAAGCCTAGAATGCAAGACTGTCATGTGATTTATGGAAAATTGTCCTGCTTATGTATCACAGTACACCTGACTTGTTCACAACGTCTCTGTTAAGAGCATCACATCGCTTTGTTAACTGCAACATCCCCAGATTCTTTGCACAAAACTCATTCTGCTCCTCCACTGCCTACTTGTACAGATTCGATCAATAAATGGAGGATCTTGAGTCTTGTCCTTATCTAAAAGGCATATTCTTCCCCAGATTGCTTCTCCAATTTCTTCAAAACATTGTGAACCCTAACCATGTTTTCCAACACACTTGCAGCAATTCCTAGCTTGGTACCATCTGCTGCTAATATTGCATAGCCTTAACGTTTCACTTAAGTCGAAATTAGTGACAGAACCCTGCAGAGACCATTCAGTCTAGACGCCCTCAGGTCTGACAGTGATCCATGAAACTATTTAAGGGTTTTCATCAGCTTTACGGTATTTAGAGAAACATTTCCTTGTTTTTCATACAGACAAAATCATTAGAATAGCTCGTTAAACTCAAAACATTTGTTCTTCCCAAACGAGACACGTCATGAAAGCACAGTTTTCTCAGCATCATGCTACATTTCTTTACTCAGTAGTTGGCCAACCCCTTAATCTTATCACTGAGCAAAACCTATTCTAGAAGGATGCCCTTAGTACCAAACATGCCTGAACAGATACAGAGGAAGAGCCCTGGAGGAAAATCTCTCTAGAGACAGAAAGCCACTAATGTAAACAGCTTGTTGTACAATACAACACCTTTGTATTGTGTATTTCTATTATTTAAGCCATATTTACCTTTTAATCTTTATTCTAAACTTGTCTAACGTAACTGTCTCGGTGACAGAACTCTCAGTCAATGTGTGATCTTGACCAAATTTAAACAAAGATATCCATACTTCAGCAAAAGTATGGAATCAGAAATTTTAAATATTTTCCTGAAAAAAAGGTTCACCCAAACCTTTTCCAAAAAGGTTGCAACCAACCAATTTCCTAGAAAACTGTCACCGCTCGGCTCTTACTAGTTGCCTGTGCCCATCTCACTTTCAAGTTATCAATAGCCCAGTTTAATGAACTGGGAAAACAAAGGTTTATGTTACAGATGGAAACAAGCTCACTGATCACTAAATACCTCGCTAGTGCTAAACAAGGTCTCTTCCCTCCTGTTCTAGTTGAGCTGTACCACCCATACTGGTGTACATCTGACCACATGTTGAGCTCATTCGACTTGCTAACTAGAGAGTTAACCTAAGCAAGTAGTTTTCTACTGTTTTAGCAAACTGTGTAGTCCTATGCCAGGAAGCAGAAAGCAGGACCATGGACTTGCACGTTGTAGTATTTCATGTTTCCCAGCAAGTGCTGTCACCCTCATCTAGAATATTACCCGCAGCACATAGCAGCCATGTCTATAACCATGCACACAGCAGCCATGTCTAGAACCAGAACTGCTTAACATTTTTAATTATAGATAGACTCTCAGGAAGCTAGTCTATACAAGTCTAAATTCACTGCAAGAAGGTAACTGTGATAAAAGAACAAAACTGCTACATCAGTTCCCACCACTCTCACCTGCCCTTCCCCATGCAATAACCACAAGTGCTTGTTTTGATCCATGTTTTATCACATTAAATAGTAAATAATGAAAGACTACCCAGAAGCAGCTCACACTAAAGAGATAACTATATCTTACTAAGAACTACTAAAATATTTACTTTGCTCAATCTTTTCTCTTACCGTATTTCTGGTTTCTACTCTGCTCCAGTCATTCCGCTTAGAGCTGTAATACAATGGAGATTTGCAAAACAAATATAAATACAAGTTTCCAGTAAAGGCAAACAAGACACCACAGAACATCCACTTAACAGGGCTCACTAGAGCTGGCATTAAACCTTGAAGAGCAAGGCAGTATAATCTTTTTCAGATACCAGTTTACTAAATTTTTCCCCAGAACCTCTGACACTAAGGCAGAGACCACCCGACCCCTCCCAGAAACAGAGAGGGCAACACTGAAACAGGGTAGACAGGAGGGAACTCTGCTAATTACTGCTAGACTTCAAAAGTGGGAAGAAGCCTCAGTGTCTCAATACCATTATTATAGCTTCAGTCTGTGGGTTTTACAGATTTAGCAGCACAAGCTTTAAATTCAGGAACTCTGAACTATACATTCAAATCATCTTTGGAGGCTAGAGAAAAAGATACCAATTCAAGAAAAAACAAAAGTAAGTTTGGCACAAGAAAGTATATGCTGGTTTCTCCTGACTAGATAGTAAAAAAAATATTAGAAATTAATGTATTTCTGAAAGTCAATAACTTCATTATTGTATATGTTATTGGTGAAGCTGTGACAAAGAGAAGTTAGACCTTTGCAAAGTAAAGTAAAAGATTTGGAAAAGCTAAGGAGAGGGAGACAAGCCTCCCCCAAGACCGTCCACTGTCACACATCAGTGATCAAAATCTATTTGAAAAAAAAGTCATTTTAAAACCTCTCCTTTTCCCCAGAAAGCAGTTTAGTTTGTAGAACTCAACCATATCCACAGCAATAATAAACAGCCATGTGACCCTCTCATGGAAAGGCCATGGAAAAAAAATAAAATCTGTCTGGAGTTTGTGTTGGCCAGGCAAATCAATATACTTAGTCATAACTCACCAGCATGACTTACAAAGCGGGTAATTGTTTTCCCACCAATGCCATCTCTACCATTTTTAACAGAGAACAAGTTGCCAAAGTACTAAGTTTGCAATGGATCTTAAAATGCCTTTGCTTGACAGTAGATAAGCAGAGAAAAAGTTTGCTGATGCAACAGTTAAGCAGTTCCACATTAAAAAGTCAATTGCAGTTCACAATCATAACACTACTTTCTTCTGCTGTCTTAACATAACATTATTACACAATCATACATTTACAAACACTGTACTCCAAAACCCTTGATGCAAATCCTGCTTCTTCATTTCAAGGCCAAAAAATTTCTAGGACTACTCAGGTCTTTGACTTGACTGTCACAAAAGGGAGTTCTAAACTATACTAATGATCTTTTTTTTTTTAGTTTCCGTAATGATTTTAGTTTTAACTCTGTTATGTTTTTTATAAAAGTAACAGCATGACATACATTTCACATGATTTAACTTCAAAGGGTTAAGATTAAGTTACTGAATTCTTGCAATACCTGCTGTTGTTTTTTATGGTATTAAAGAAGCTATCAACAATAAGTGAGAACATATGTTTAAGACTAGGGTAAAGTTTATTCCAAGAGGCAAAAATTCCCTTCAGCTTTATATAATTATTTCAAACTGCACACATATTAAAGAAAATATTTTAACTTACATATTCAAACTATGTGGCACAACACTAATTTTCTAAGTCCAAAACATCACAACTGCAGCAATCTTTAATTAATTACTTAGTTCTCAAAATCCCCCTCTTCCTTCCTCATACTCAAAGATATCTCCACATCACCCAGTTTTATTCAAGAACTGCTGTCCAAAAAGGGTGTTTCAACATAAAATATTTTTAGCTTTGGAAATGGATCCTATCAGCTGTATTGCTGAGCATAGCAACTATGTTCAGCAAAAAAATTGGAGAGAAAATTCCTAAGGAAGTCTTTTAAGATCACACCAAGTCTAGAAGCATCTTCAGTCCAAGTTTATTGGTATGAAGCACCCCCATGTCTTCCAATTAACAGGAAAGCATAAAACTCTGACAGACCTCACAAAAAATAGACAAACCAAACCCTGAAAACTCCAGCTTTAATTCCAGCACTACCCTGAAGCACAAGTGTAATCTGAGCTGTACCATTCCACTCACATTCCAGGTAGAATGGATTTTGTGTTTACAAAATGTGCCTTCTCAAATCTCACCACTGATGCTCCATCCTGTGTATAAATATTTAATTACAGATCAAGCACTTCATGAAAGGTAGCTTGATTTCAACAGCAAAGGCATCTTCCTTAAAACACTGACAATTTTTTGTTACATATACAATTAAATATGCCATTGGTAAAGACACCTTAAAGAAATGTGCACTGAAAGAACCAGTTCCTAAAATTAGTCATTTTAAGTCTAAGGTATTTTGAAAGCATGCTTGTTGATGAGACAGGCACAAGTCACGAGAAGATGACGCTGTTGGAGTTAAACATTCAAACCTGAAACAATGCTCATCGATACTCTCTTCAAACACTTGGGAGAAACGGCAACTGTGATACGTTTCAAAAGCAAGCCACGAGCACAGCATTAGCTGCGGCAATAAATCCTGCTGCCTTTTGAGATTTACTCCTTGGTGCAGCTCCAAACAGCCATGTCTTATCACATGCAAGGATGGCAATGACAAAGAGAAACACCAACAAGCCTAAAACAAGGCTGGTTTCAGCCCCTGACCAACCTTGGTTACATAAAGGCAGAAAATAAAGAATTAAAGCTCAGGAGGGGGATATTCTCGACAATCCAGGAATAACAATAGCTTAATTTCTAAATGCTATGGCTCTCCACAAGAAAGCGCTATCGCCGAGTATGTATACTTCACCCAGAAACGTGTTTTCAGATGACAAGGGAAACATTTCCTCCTATTAAAACCAGAGCTCTCTCCTTCCCATTTTTTCTGCATGTCAAGTTCATTAAAGAGGAGAGACTACACAAGACTAAAACAGAGTATCCATCTGCTAACAGTTATGGCTTAATTCAGTCATTTTTATTAATTTGTGCTACATAGCACAAGAGTTATGTTGTACTACAGACAGCACAAGAATGTTTTTGTCATGCTGCGCTTGCCTGTTTCTGCAAAAACAACAATGCTATAGATTAAGATACACAGCAAGAGCTTTCTTCAGAGACTTGAACATAGAAAGCTAACATTATTTCCACTCATATGTTGACTATACCGACCCACCAGAAAGCAACTTTTTCACCTCTCCCATAAAGGATAAAGATGGGGAGAGGACTAAGAATGGGAAGGGCAAAAAGAGCATTTCATTCACAGCTTCTGTCGGCTGCGCATGCTGTGACCACCCCTCTGGGCTCTGCACCACTGAGGACATCCAGCGTGACACTTGACCGTGTCTCTCCTGAGCGCACCTGCACAGCTCCTCTCATTTTGGGCTGTGTGCCTTAGGCTGTCTCCATAGCAAAAATCCCCGAGTTCCCCGCCACAGCACTCGGGTTTCCCTCCCCAGGGCTGGGCTCCACATGCCCCTACTCTCAATTCTATCCACACACTCCTAGACTGTGCACCTTACAGTCATTAGCTCTTCTGCCGGTGCCTGTCACTCCTTTCAGATGTATTTATCCCTATTTCAAGAGGCTCTTTCCTGCCTATATACCAACCACTTCCTCCCTCTATCTCTCCGACATCACCTTCCCTCCTCAGGAATCTTTATCCTTGTAAGGTCTATGTTACCCTACATCACATCACTAACAACTTTTAGTCTCCCATGACTCCTGGCTTCACATCCCAAAAATCTCTTGCCTTGCTTTTCTTCGCCCCACTCACCCAGCCTGATTGCTTCCACTTTTAGACCTTTTCTTTCCCAGCTCTCCGTCTGAAATAGGTTCTCCTTCCCACAAGTCTTCCAGACAGATTTATTTCTCTTAACATTGCATGCTGGAGAATCTGCTGTGGAGCAGTTTAACCTGCTATTAATAAGCAGGGACTAAAGGCCACCTTAAAAAAAAAAAAAAAAAAAAAAAAA